>NW_026947897.1:0-96264 GCF_034190915.1 Cavia porcellus | reverse complement strand
CACCCATACAATGCGCACCACCCCGTGATGTTTTTCTCACTCCTACTAGTGAATGTAATGTAACACACACCCATACAAGGCGCACCACCCCGTGATGTTTTTCTCACTCCAACTAGTGAATCTAATGTAACACACACCCATACAAGGCGCACCACCCCGTGATGTTTTTCTCACTCCTACTAGTGAATCTAATGTAACACACACCCATACAAGGCGCACCACCCCGTGATGTTTTTCTCACTCCTACTAGTGAATGTAATGTAACACACACCCATACAAGGCGCACCACCCGTGATGTTTTTCTCACTCCTACTAGTGAATGTAATGTAACACACACCCATACAAGGCGCACAACCCCGTGATGTTTTTCTCACTCCTACTAGTGAATGTAATGTAACACACACCCATACAAGGCGCACCACCCCGTGATGTTTTTCTCACTCCTACTAGTGAATCTAATGTAACACACGCCCATACAAGGCGCACCACCCCGTGATGTTTTTCTCACTCCTACTAGTGAATCTAATGTAACACACGCCCATACAATGCGCACCACCCCGTGATGTTTTTCTCACTCCTACTAGTGAATCTAATGTAACACACGCCCATACAATGCGCACCACCCCGTGATGTTTTTCTCACTCCTACTAGTGAATGTAATGCAACACACACCCATACAATGCGCACCACCCCGTGATGTTTTTCTCACTCCTACTAGTGAATCTAATGTAACACACACCCATACAATGCGCACCACCCCGTGATGTTTTTCTCACTCCTACTAGTGAATCTAACGTAACACACACCCATACAATGCGCACCACCCCGTGATGATTTTCTCACTCCTACTAGTGAATGTAATGTAACACACACCCATACAATGCGCACCACCCCGTGATGTTTTTCTCACTCCTACTAGTGAATGTAATGTAACACACACCCATACAATGCGCACCACCCCGTGATGTTTTTCTCACTCCTACTAGTGAATCTAATGTAACACACACCCATACAATGCGCACCACCCCGTGATGTTTTTCTCACTGCTACTAGTGAATCTAATGTAACACACACCCATACAATGCGCACCACCCCGTGATGTTTTTCTCACTCCTACTAGTGAATCTAATGTAACACACACCCATACAAGGCGCACCACCCCGTGATGTTTTTCTCACTCCTACTAGTGAATCTAATGTAACAGACACCCATACAAGGCGCACCACCCCGTGATGTTTTTCTCACTCCTACTAGTGAATCTAATGTAACACACACCCATACAATGCGCACCACCCCGTGATGTTTTTCTCACTCCTACTAGTGAATGTAATGTAACAAACACCCATACAATGCGCACCACCCCGTGATGTTTTTCTCACTCCTACTAGTGAATCTAATGTAACACACACCCATACAATGCACACCACCCCGTGATGTTTTTCTCACTCCTACTAGTGAATGTAATGTAACACACACCCATACAATGCGCACCACCCCGTGATTTTTTTCTCACTCCTACTAGTGAATGTAATGTAACACACACCCATACAATGCACACCACCCCGTGATGTTTTTCTCACTGCTACTAGTGAATCTAATGTAACACACACCTATACAATGCGCACCACCCCGTGATGTTTTTCTCACTCCTACTAGTGAATCTAATGTAACACACACCCATACAATGCGCACCACCCCGTGATGTTTTTCTCACTCCTACTAGTGAATGTAATGTAACAAACACCCATACAATGCGCACCACCCCGTGATGTTTTTCTCACTCCTACTAGTGAATCTAATGTAACACACACCCATACAATGCACACCACCCCGTGATGTTTTTCTCACTCCTACTAGTGAATGTAATGTAACACACACCCATACAATGCGCACCACCCGTGATTTTTTTCTCACTCCTACTAGTGAATGTAATGTAACACACACCCATACAATGCGCACCACCCCGTGATGTTTTTCTCCCTCCTACTAGTGAATGTAATGTAACACACACCCATACAATGCGCACCACCCCGTGATGATTTTCTCACTCCTACTAGTGAAAGTAATGTAACACACACCCATAAAATGCGCACCACCCCGTGATGTTTTTCTCACTCCTACTAGTGAATCTAATGTAACACACACCCATACAAGGCGCACCACCCCGTGATGTTTTTCTCACTCCTACTAGTGAATGTAATGTAACACACACCCATACAATGCACACCACCCCGTGATGTTTTTCTCACTCCTACTAGTGAATGTAATGCAACACACACCCATACAATGCGCACCACCCGTGATGTTTTTCTCACTCCTACTAGTGAATCTAATGTAACACACACCCATACAATGCGCACCACCCCGTGATGTTTTTCTCACTCCTACTAGTGAATCTAACGTAACACACACCCATACAATGCGCACCACCCCGTGATGATTTTCTCACTCCTACTAGTGAATGTAATGTAACACACACCCATACAATGCGCACCACCCCGTGATGTTTTTCTCACTCCTACTAGTGAATGTAATGTAACACACACCCATACAATGCGCACCACCCCGTGATGTTTTTCTCACTCCTACTAGTGAATCTAATGTAACACACACCCATACAATGCGCACCACCCCGTGATGTTTTTCTCACTGCTACTAGTGAATCTAATGTAACACACACCCATACAATGCGCACCACCCCGTGATGTTTTTCTCACTCCTACTAGTGAATCTAATGTAACACACACCCATACAAGGCGCACCACCCCGTGATGTTTTTCTCACTCCTACTAGTGAATCTAATGTAACAGACACCCATACAAGGCGCACCACCCCGTGATGTTTATCTCACTCCTACTAGTGAATGTAATGTAACACACACCCATACAATGCGCACCACCCCGTGATGTTTTTCTCAGTCCTACTAGTGAATCTAATGAAACACACACCCATACAATGCGCACCACCCCGTGATGTTTTTCTCACTGCTACTAGTGAATCTAATGTAACACACACCCATACAATGCGCACCACCCCGTGATGTTTTTCTCACTGCTACTAGTTAATCTAATGTAACACACACCTATACAATGCGCACCACCCCGTGATGTTTTTCTCACTCCTACTAGTGAATCTAATGTAACACACACCCATACAATGCGCACCACCCCGTGATGTTTTTCTCACTCCTACTAGTGAATGTAATGTAACAAACACCCATACAATGCGCACCACCCCGTGATGTTTTTCTCACTCCTACTAGTGAATCTAATGTAACACACACCCATACAATGCACACCACCCCGTGATGTTTTTCTCACTCCTACTAGTGAATGTAATGTAACACACACCCATACAATGCGCACCACCCCGTGATGTTTTTCTCACTCCTACTAGTGAATGTAATGTAACACACACCCATACAATGCGCACCACCCCGTGATGTTTTTCTCCCTCCTACTAGTGAATGTAATGTAACACACACCCATACAATGCGCACCACCCCGTGATGATTTTCTCACTCCTACTAGTGAAAGTAATGTAACACACACCCATAAAATGCGCACCACCCCGTGATGTTTTTCTCACTCCTACTAGTGAATGTAATGTAACACACACCCATACAATGCGCACCACCCCGTGATGTTTTTCTCACTCCTACTAGTGAATGTAACACACACCCATACAATGCGCACCACCCCGTGATGTTTTTCTCACTCCTACTTGTGAATCTAATGTAACACACACCCATACAAGGCGCACCACCCCGTGATGTTTTTCTCACTCCTACTAGTGAATCTAATGTAACAGACACCCATACAAGGCGCACCACCCCGTGATGTTTTTCTCACTCCTACTAGTGAATCTAATGTAACACACACCCATACAAGGCGCACCACCCCGTGATGTTTATCTCACTCCTACTAGTGAATGTAATGTAACACACACCCATACAATGCGCACCACCCCGTGATGTTTTTCTCAGTCCTACTAGTGAATCTAATGAAACACACACCCATACAATGCGCACCACCCCGTGATGTTTTTCTCACTGCTACTAGTGAATCTAATGTAACACACACCCATACAATGCGCACCACCCCGTGATGTTTTTCTCACTGCTACTAGTGAATCTAATGTAACACACACCTATACAATGCGCACCACCCCGTGATGTTTTTCTCACTCCTACTAGTGAATCTAATGTAACACACACCCATACAATGCGCACCACCCCGTGATGTTTTTCTCACTCCTACTAGTGAATGTAATGTAACAAACACCCATACAATGCGCACCACCCCGTGATGTTTTTCTCACTCCTACTAGTGAATCTAATGTAACACACACCCATACAATGCACACCACCCCGTGATGTTTTTCTCACTCCTACTAGTGAATGTAATGTAACACACACCCATACAATGCGCACCACCCCGTGATGTTTTTCTCACTCCTACTAGTGAATGTAATGTAACACACACCCATACAATGCGCACCACCCCGTGATGTTTTTCTCCCTCCTACTAGTGAATGTAATGTAACACACACCCATACAATGCGCACCACCCCGTGATGATTTTCTCACTCCTACTAGTGAAAGTAATGTAACACACACCCATAAAATGCGCACCACCCCGTGATGTTTTTCTCACTCCTACTAGTGAATGTAATGTAACACACACCCATACAATGCGCACCACCCCGTGATGTTTTTCTCACTCCTACTAGTGAATGTAACACACACCCATACAATGCGCACCACCCCGTGATGTTTTTCTCACTCCTACTAGTGAATCTAATGTAACACACACCCATACAAGGCGCACCACCCCGTGATGTTTTTCTCACTCCTACTAGTGAATCTAATGTAACACACACCCATACAAGGCGCACCACCCCGTGATGTTTTTCTCACTCCTACTAGTGAATGTAATGTAACACACACCCATACAATGCGCACCACCCCGTGATGTTTTTCTCACTCCTACTAGTGAATGTAATGTAACACACACCCATACAAGGCGCACCACCCCGTGATGTTTTTCTCACTCCAACTAGTGAATCTAATGTAACACACACCCATACAAGGCGCACCACCCCGTGATGTTTTTCTCACTCCTACTAGTGAATCTAATGTAACACACACCCATACAAGGCGCACCACCGCGTGATGTTTTTCTCACTCCTACTAGTGAATGTAATGTAACACACACCCATACAAGGCGCACCACCCCGTGATGTTTTTCTCACTCCTACTAGTGAATGTAATGTAACAGACACCCATACAAGGCGCACCACCCCGTGATGTTTTTCTCACTCCTACGAGTGAATCTAATGTAACACACACCCATACAAGGCGCACCACCCCGTGATGTTTTTCTCACTCCTACTAGTGAATCTAATGTAACACACACCCATACAATGCGCACCACCCCGTGATGTTTATCTCACTCCTACTAGTGAATGTAATGTAACACACACCCATACAATGCGCACCACCCCGTGATGTTTTTCTCAGTCCTACTAGTGAATCTAATGAAACACACACCCATACAATGCGCACCACCCCGTGATGTTTTTCTCACTGCTACTAGTGAATCTAATGTAACACACACCCATACAATGCGCACCACCCCGTGATGTTTTTCTCACTGCTACTAGTGAATCTAATGTAACACACACCTATACAATGCGCACCACCCCGTGATGTTTTTCTCACTCCTACTAGTGAATCTAATGTAACACACACCCATACAATGCGCACCACCCCGTGATGTTTTTCTCACTCCTACTAGTGAATGTAATGTAACAAACACCCATACAATGCGCACCACCCCGTGATGTTTTTCTCACTCCTACTAGTGAATCTAATGTAACACACACCCATACAATGCACACCACCCCGTGATGTTTTTCTCACTCCTACTAGTGAATGTAATGTAACACACACCCATACAATGCGCACCACCCCGTGATGTTTTTCTCACTCCTACTAGTGAATGTAATGTAACACACACCCATACAATGCGCACCACCCCGTGATGTTTTTCTCCCTCCTACTAGTGAATGTAATGTAACACACACCCATACAATGCGCACCACCCCGTGATGATTTTCTCACTCCTACTAGTGAAAGTAATGTAACACACACCCATAAAATGCGCACCACCCCGTGATGTTTTTCTCACTCCTACTAGTGAATGTAATGTAACACACACCCATACAATGCGCACCACCCCGTGATGTTTTTCTCACTCCTACTAGTGAATGTAACACACACCCATACAATGCGCACCACCCCGTGATGTTTTTCTCACTCCTACTAGTGAATCTAATGTAACACACACCCATACAAGGCGCACCACCCCGTGATGTTTTTCTCACTCCTACTAGTGAATCTAATGTAACACACACCCATACAAGGCGCACCACCCCGTGATGTTTTTCTCACTCCTACTAGTGAATGTAATGTAACACACACCCATACAATGCGCACCACCCCGTGATGTTTTTCTCACTCCTACTAGTGAATGTAATGTAACACACACCCATACAAGGCGCACCACCCCGTGATGTTTTTCTCACTCCAACTAGTGAATCTAATGTAACACACACCCATACAAGGCGCACCACCCCGTGATGTTTTTCTCACTCCTACTAGTGAATCTAATGTAACACACACCCATACAAGGCGCACCACCCCGTGATGTTTTTCTCCCTCCTACTAGTGAATGTAATGTAACACACACCCATACAATGCGCACCACCCCGTGATGTTTTTCTCCCTCCTACTAGTGAATGTAATGTAACACACACCCATACAATGCGCACCACCCCGTGATGATTTTCTCACTCCTACTAGTGAAAGTAATGTAACACACACCCATAAAATGCGCACCACCCCGTGATGTTTTTCTCACTCCTACTAGTGAATCTAATGTAACACACACCCATACAAGGCGCACCACCCCGTGATGTTTTTCTCACTCCTACTAGTGAATGTAATGTAACACACACCCATACAAGGCGCACCACCCCGTGATGTTTTTCTCACTCCTACTAGTGAATGTAATGCAACACACACCCATACAATGCGCACCACCCCGTGATGTTTTTCTCACTCCTACTAGTGAATCTAATGTAACACACACCCATACAATGCGCACCACCCCGTGATGTTTTTCTCACTCCTACTAGTGAATCTAACGTAACACACACCCATACAATGCGCACCACCCCGTGATGATTTTCTCACTCCTACTAGTGAATGTAATGTAACACACACCCATACAATGCGCACCACCCCGTGATGTTTTTCTCACTCCTACTAGTGAATGTAATGTAACACACACCCATACAATGCGCACCACCCCGTGATGTTTTTCTCACTCCTACTAGTGAATCTAATGTAACACACACCCATACAATGCGCACCACCCCGTGATGTTTTTCTCACTGCTACTAGTGAATCTAATGTAACACACACCCATACAATGCGCACCACCCCGTGATGTTTTTCTCACTCCTACTAGTGAATCTAATGTAACACACACCCATACAAGGCGCACCACCCCGTGATGTTTTTCTCACTCCTACTAGTGAATCTAATGTAACAGACACCCATACAAGGCGCACCACCCCGTGATGTTTATCTCACTCCTACTAGTGAATGTAATGTAACACACACCCATACAATGCGCACCACCCCGTGATGTTTTTCTCAGTCCTACTAGTGAATCTAATGAAACACACACCCATACAATGCGCACCACCCCGTGATGTTTTTCTCACTGCTACTAGTGAATCTAATGAAACACACACCCATACAATGCGCACCACCCCGTGATGTTTTTCTCACTGCTACTAGTTAATCTAATGTAACACACACCTATACAATGCGCACCACCCCGTGATGTTTTTCTCACTCCTACTAGTGAATCTAATGTAACACACACCCATACAATGCGCACCACCCCGTGATGTTTTTCTCACTCCTACTAGTGAATGTAATGTAACAAACACCCATACAATGCGCACCACCCCGTGATGTTTTTCTCACTCCTACTAGTGAATCTAATGTAACACACACCCATACAATGCACACCACCCCGTGATGTTTTTCTCACTCCTACTAGTGAATGTAATGTAACACACACCCATACAATGCGCACCACCCCGTGATGTTTTTCTCACTCCTACTAGTGAATGTAATGTAACACACACCCATACAATGCGCACCACCCCGTGATGTTTTTCTCCCTCCTACTAGTGAATGTAATGTAACACACACCCATACAATGCGCACCACCCCGTGATGATTTTCTCACTCCTACTAGTGAAAGTAATGTAACACACACCCATAAAATGCGCACCACCCCGTGATGTTTTTCTCACTCCTACTAGTGAATGTAATGTAACACACACCCATACAATGCGCACCACCCCGTGATGTTTTTCTCACTCCTACTAGTGAATGTAACACACACCCATACAATGCGCACCACCCCGTGATGTTTTTCTCACTCCTACTTGTGAATCTAATGTAACACACACCCATACAAGGCGCACCACCCCGTGATGTTTTTCTCACTCCTACTAGTGAATCTAATGTAACAGACACCCATACAAGGCGCACCACCCCGTGATGTTTTTCTCACTCCTACTAGTGAATCTAATGTAACACACACCCATACAAGGCGCACCACCCCGTGATGTTTTTCTCACTCCTACTAGTGAATCTAATGTAACACACACCCATACAAGGCGCACCACCCCGTGATGTTTATCTCACTCCTACTAGTGAATGTAATGTAACACACACCCATACAATGCGCACCACCCCGTGATGTTTTTCTCAGTCCTACTAGTGAATCTAATGAAACACACACCCATAAAATGCGCACCACCCCGTGATGTTTTTCTCACTCCTACTAGTGAATCTAATGTAACACACACCCATACAAGGCGCACCACCCCGTGATGTTTTTCTCACTCCTACTAGTGAATGTAATGTAACACACACCCATACAAGGCGCACCACCCCGTGATGTTTTTCTCACTCCTACTAGTGAATGTAATGCAACACACACCCATACAATGCGCACCACCCCGTGATGTTTTTCTCACTCCTACTAGTGAATCTAATGTAACACACACCCATACAATGCGCACCACCCCGTGATGTTTTTCTCACTCCTACTAGTGAATCTAACGTAACACACACCCATACAATGCGCACCACCCCGTGATGATTTTCTCACTCCTACTAGTGAATGTAATGTAACACACACCCATACAATGCGCACCACCCCGTGATGTTTTTCTCACTCCTACTAGTGAATGTAATGTAACACACACCCATACAATGCGCACCACCCCGTGATGTTTTTCTCACTCCTACTAGTGAATCTAATGTAACACACACCCATACAATGCGCACCACCCCGTGATGTTTTTCTCACTGCTACTAGTGAATCTAATGTAACACACACCCATACAATGCGCACCACCCCGTGATGTTTTTCTCACTCCTACTAGTGAATCTAATGTAACACACACCCATACAAGGCGCACCACCCCGTGATGTTTTTCTCACTCCTACTAGTGAATCTAATGTAACAGACACCCATACAAGGCGCACCACCCCGTGATGTTTATCTCACTCCTACTAGTGAATGTAATGTAACACACACCCATACAATGCGCACCACCCCGTGATGTTTTTCTCAGTCCTACTAGTGAATCTAATGAAACACACACCCATACAATGCGCACCACCCCGTGATGTTTTTCTCACTGCTACTAGTGAATCTAATGTAACACACACCCATACAATGCGCACCACCCCGTGATGTTTTTCTCACTGCTACTAGTTAATCTAATGTAACACACACCTATACAATGCGCACCACCCCGTGATGTTTTTCTCACTCCTACTAGTGAATCTAATGTAACACACACCCATACAATGCGCACCACCCCGTGATGTTTTTCTCACTCCTACTAGTGAATGTAATGTAACAAACACCCATACAATGCGCACCACCCCGTGATGTTTTTCTCACTCCTACTAGTGAATCTAATGTAACACACACCCATACAATGCACACCACCCCGTGATGTTTTTCTCACTCCTACTAGTGAATGTAATGCAACACACACCCATACAATGCGCACCACCCCGTGATGTTTTTCTCACTCCTACTAGTGAATCTAATGTAACACACACCCATACAATGCGCACCACCCCGTGATGTTTTTCTCACTGCTACTAGTGAATCTAACGTAACACACACCCATACAATGCGCACCACCCCGTGATGATTTTCTCACTCCTACTAGTGAATGTAATGTAACACACACCCATACAATGCGCACCACCCCGTGATGTTTTTCTCACTCCTACTAGTGAATGTAATGTAACACACACCCATACAATGCGCACCACCCCGTGATGTTTTTCTCACTCCTACTAGTGAATCTAATGTAACACACACCCATACAATGCGCACCACCCCGTGATGTTTTTCTCACTGCTACTAGTGAATCTAATGTAACACACACCCATACAATGCGCACCACCCCGTGATGTTTTTCTCACTCCTACTAGTGAATCTAATGTAACACACACCCATACAAGGCGCACCACCCCGTGATGTTTTTCTCACTCCTACTAGTGAATCTAATGTAACAGACACCCATACAAGGCGCACCACCCCGTGATGTTTTTCTCACTCCTACTAGTGAATCTAATGTAACACACACCCATACAAGGCGCACCACCCCGTGATGTTTATCTCACTCCTACTAGTGAATGTAATGTAACACACACCCATACAATGCGCACCACCCCGTGATGTTTTTCTCAGTCCTACTAGTGAATCTAATGAAACACACACCCATACAATGCGCACCACCCCGTGATGTTTTTCTCACTGCTACTAGTGAATCTAATGTAACACACACCCATACAATGCGCACCACCCCGTGATGTTTTTCTCACTGCTACTAGTGAATCTAATGTAACACACACCCATACAATGCGCACCACCCCGTGATGTTTTTCTCACTCCTACTAGTGAATCTAATGTAACACACACCCATACAAGGCGCACCACCCCGTGATGTTTTTCTCACTCCTACTAGTGAATCTAATGTAACAGACACCCATACAAGGCGCACCACCCCGTGATGTTTTTCTCACTCCTACTAGTGAATCTAATGTAACACACACCCATACAAGGCGCACCACCCCGTGATGTTTATCTCACTCCTACTAGTGAATGTAATGTAACACACACCCATACAATGCGCACCACCCCGTGATGTTTTTCTCAGTCCTACTAGTGAATCTAATGAAACACACACCCATACAATGCGCACCACCCCGTGATGTTTTTCTCACTGCTACTAGTGAATCTAATGTAACACACACCCATACAATGCGCACCACCCCGTGATGTTTTTCTCACTGCTACTAGTGAATCTAATGTAACACACACCTATACAATGCGCACCACCCCGTGATGTTTTTCTCACTCCTACTAGTGAATCTAATGTAACACACACCCATACAATGCGCACCACCCCGTGATGTTTTTCTCACTCCTACTAGTGAATGTAATGTAACAAACACCCATACAATGCGCACCACCCCGTGATGTTTTTCTCACTCCTACTAGTGAATCTAATGTAACACACACCCATACAATGCACACCACCCCGTGATGTTTTTCTCACTCCTACTAGTGAATGTAATGTAACACACACCCATACAATGCGCACCACCCCGTGATTTTTTTCTCACTCCTACTAGTGAATGTAATGTAACACACACCCATACAATGCGCACCACCCCGTGACGTTTTTCTCCCTCCTACTAGTGAATGTAATGTAACACACACCCATACAATGCGCACCACCCCGTGATGATTTTCTCACTGCTACTAGTGAAAGTAATGTAACACACACCCATAAAATGCGCACCACCCCGTGATGTTTTTCTCACTCCTACTAGTGAATGTAATGTAACACACACCCATACAATGCGCACCACCCCGTGATGTTTTTCTCACTCCTACTAGTGAATGTAACACACACCCATACAATGCGCACCACCCCGTGATGTTTTTCTCACTCCTACTAGTGAATCTAATGTAACACACACCCATACAAGGCGCACCACCCCGTGATGTTTTTCTCACTCCTACTAGTGAATCTAATGTAACACACACCCATACAAGGCGCACCACCCCGTGATGTTTTTCTCACTCCTACTAGTGAATGTAATGTAACACACACCCATACAATGCGCACCACCCCGTGATGTTTTTCTCACTCCTACTAGTGAATGTAATGTAACACACACCCATACAAGGCGCACCACCCCGTGATGTTTTTCTCACTCCAACTAGTGAATCTAATGTAACACACACCCATACAAGGCGCACCACCCCGTGATGTTTTTCTCACTCCTACTAGTGAATCTAATGTAACACACACCCATACAAGGCGCACCACCCCGTGATGTTTTTCTCACTCCTACTAGTGAATGTAATGTAACACACACCCATACAAGGCGCACCACCCCGTGATGTTTTTCTCACTCCTACTAGTGAATGTAATGTAACACACACCCATACAAGGCGCACAACCCCGTGATGTTTTTCTCACTCCTACTAGTGAATGTAATGTAACACACACCCATACAAGGCGCACCACCCCGTGATGTTTTTCTCACTCCTACTAGTGAATCTAATGTAACACACGCCCATACAAGGCGCACCACCCCGTGATGTTTTTCTCACTCCTACTAGTGAATCTAATGTAACACACGCCCATACAATGCGCACCACCCCGTGATGTTTTTCTCACTCCTACTAGTGAATCTAATGTAACACACGCCCATACAATGCGCACCACCCCGTGATGTTTTTCTCACTCCTACTAGTGAATGTAATGTAACAAACACCCATACAATGCGCACCACCCAGTGATGTTTTTCTCACTCCTACTAGTGAATGTAACACACACCCATACAATGCGCACCACCCCGTGATGTTTTTCTCACTCCTACTAGTGAATCTAATGTAACACACACCCATACAAGGCGCACCACCCCGTGATGTTTTTCTCACTCCTACTAGTGAATGTAATGTAACACACGCCCATACAATGCGCACCACCCCGTGATGTTTTTCTCACTCCTACTAGTGAATGTTATGTAACACACACCGATACATTGCGCACCACCCAGTGATGTTTTTCTCACTCCTACTAGTGAATCTAATGTAACACACACCCATACAATGCGCACCACCCCGTGATGTTTTTCTCACTCCTACTAGTGAATGTAATGTAACACACACCCATACAATGCGCACCACCCCGTGATGTTTTTCTCACTCCTACTAGTGAATCTAATGTAACACACACCCATACAAGGCGCACCACCCCGTGATGTTTTTCTCACTCCTACTCGTGAATCTAATGTAACACACACCCATACAATGCGCACCACCCCGTGATGTTTATCTCACTTCTACTAGTGAATGTAATGTAACACACACCCATACAATGCGCACCACCCCGTGATGTTTTTCTCACTCCTACTAGTGAATCTAATGAAACACACACCGGTACAATGCGCACCACCCCGTGATGTTTTTCTCACTGCTACTAGTGAATCTAATGTAACACACACCCATACAATGCGCACCACCCCGTGATGTTTTTCTCACTCCTACTAGTGAATCTAATGTAACACACACCCATACAATGTGCACCACACCGTGATGTTTTTCTCACTCCTACTAGTGAATGTAATGTAACACACACCCATAAAATGCACACCACCCCGTGATGTTTTTCTCACTCCTACTAGTGAATGTAATGTAACACACACCCATACAATGCGCACCACCCCGTGATGTTTTTCTCACTGCTACTAGTGAATCTAATGTAACACACACCCATACAATGCGCACCACACCGTGATGTTTTTCTCACTGCTACTAGTGAATCTAATGTAACACACACCCATACAATGCGCACCACCCCGTGATGTTTTTCTCACTCCTACTAGTGAATCTAATGTAACACACACCCATACAATGCGCACCACCCCGTGATGTTTTTCTCACTCCTACTAGTGAATGTAATGTAACAAACACCCATACAATGCGCACCACCCCGTGATGTTTTTCTCACTCCTACTAGTGAATCTAATGTAACACACACCCATACAATGCGCAACACCCCGTGATCTTTTTCTCACTCCTGCTAGTGAATGTAATGTAACACACACCCATACAATGCTCACCACCCCGTGATGTTTTTCTCACTCCTACTAGTGAATGTAATGTAACACACACCCATACAAGGCGCACCACCCCGTGATGTTTTTCTCACTCCTACTAGTGAATCTAATGTAACACACGCCCATACAAGGCGCACCACCCCGTGATGTTTTTCTCACTCCTACTAGTGAATCTAATGTAACACACGCCCATACAATGCGCACCACCCCGTGATGTTTTTCTCACTCCTACTAGTGAATCTAATGTAACACACGCCCATACAATGCGCACCACCCCGTGATGTTTTTCTCACTCCTACTAGTGAATGTAATGTAACAAACACCCATACAATGCGCACCACCCAGTGATGTTTTTCTCACTCCTACTAGTGAATGTAACACACACCCATACAATGCGCACCACCCCGTGATGTTTTTCTCACTCCTACTAGTGAATCTAATGTAACACACACCCATACAAGCCGCACCACCCCGTGATGTTTTTCTCACTCCTACTAGTGAATGTAATGTAACACACGCCCATACAATGCGCACCACCCCGTGATGTTTTTCTCACTCCTACTAGTGAATGTTATGTAACACACACCCATACATTGCGCACCACCCAGTGATGTTTTTCTCACTCCTACTAGTGAATCTAATGTAACACACACCCATACAATGCGCACCACCCCGTGATGTTTTTCTCACTCCTACTAGTGAATGTAATGTAACACACACCCATACAAGGCGCACCACCCCGTGATGTTTTTCTCACTCCTACTAGTGAATCTAATGTAACACACACCCATACAAGGCGCACCACCCCGTGATGTTTTTCTCACTCCTACTCGTGAATCTAATGTAACACACACCCATACAATGCGCACCACCCCGTGATGTTTATCTCACTTCTACTAGTGAATGTAATGTAACACACACCCATACAATGCGCACCACCCCGTGATGTTTTTCTCACTCCTACTAGTGAATCTAATGAAACACACACCGGTACAATGCGCACCACCCCGTGATGTTTTTCTCACTGCTACTAGTGAATCTAATGTAACACACACCCATACAATGCGCACCACCCCGTGATGTTTTTCTCACTCCTACTAGTGAATCTAATGTAACACACACCCATACAATGTGCACCACACCGTGATGTTTTTCTCACTCCTACTAGTGAATGTAATGTAACACACACCCATAAAATGCACAACACCCCGTGATGTTTTTCTCACTCCTACTAGTGAATGTAATGTAACACACACCCATACAATGCGCACCACCCCGTGATGTTTTTCTCACTGCTACTAGTGAATCTAATGTAACACACACCCATACAATGCGCACCACACCGTGATGTTTTTCTCACTGCTACTAGTGAATCTAATGTAACACACACCCATACAATGCGCACCACCCCGTGATGTTTTTCTCACTCCTACTAGTGAATCTAATGTAACACACACCCATACAATGCGCACCACCCCGTGATGTTTTTCTCACTCCTACTAGTGAATGTAATGTAACAAACACCCATACAATGCGCACCACCCCGTGATGTTTTTCTCACTCCTACTAGTGAATCTAATGTAACACACACCCATACAATGCGCAACACCCCGTGATCTTTTTCTCACTCCTGCTAGTGAATGTAATGTAACACACACCCATACAATGCGCACCACCCCGTGATGTTTTTCTCACTCCTACTAGTGAATGTAATGTAACACACACCCATACAATGCGCACCACCCCGTGATGTTTTTCTCACTCCTACTAGTGAATGTAATGTAACACACACCCATACAATGTGCACCACCCCGTGATGTTTTTCTCCCTCCTACTAGTGAATGTAATGTAACACACACCCATACAATGCGCACCACCCCGTGATGATTTTCTCACTCCTACTAGTGAAAGTAATGTAACACACACCCATACAATGCGCACCACCCCGTGATGTTTTTCTCACTCCTACTAGTGAATGTAATGTAACACACACCCATACAATGCGCACCACCCCGTGATGTTTTTCTCACTCCTACTAGTGAATGTAACACACACCCATACAATGCGCACCACCCCGTGATGTTTTTCTCACTCCTACTAGTGAATCTAATGTAACACACACCCATACAATGCGCACCACCCCGTGATGTTTTTCTCACTCCTACTAGTGAATCTAATGTAACACACACCCATACAAGGCGCACCACCCCGTGATGTTTTTCTCACTCCTACTAGTGAATGTAATGTAACACACACCCATACAAGGCGCACCACCCCGTGATGTTTTTCTCACTCCTACTAGTGAATCTAATGTAACACACACCCATACAAGGCGCACCACCCCATGATGTTTTTCTCACTCCTACTAGTGAATGTAATGTAACACACACCCATACAAGGCGCACCACCCCGTGATGTTTTTCTCACTCCTACTAGTGAATGTAATGTAACACACACCCATACAAGGCGCACCACCACGTGATGTTTTTCTCACTCCTACTAGTGAATGTAATGTAACACACACCCATACAAGGCGCACAACCCCGTGATGTTTTTCTCACTCCTACTAGTGAATGTAATGTAACACACACCCATACAAGGCGCACCACCCCGTCATGTTTTTCTCACTCCTACTAGTGAATCTAATGTAACACACACCCATACAAGGCGCACCACCCCGTGATGTTTTTCTCACTGCTACTAGTGAATCTAATGTAACACACAGCCCTGCAAGGCACACCACCCCGTGATGTTTTTCTCACTGCTACTAGTGAATCTAATGTAACACACACCCATACAATGCGCACCACCCCGTGATGTTTTTCTCACTCCTACTAGTGAATCTAATGTAACACACACCCATACAATGCGCACCACCCCGTGATGTTTTTCTCACTGCTACTAGTGAATGTAATGTAACACACACCCATACAATGCGCACCACCCCGTGATGTTTTTCTCACTCCTACTAGTGAATGTAATGTAACACACACCCATACAATGCGCACCACCCCGTGATGTTTTTCTCACTCCTACTAGTGAATGTAATGTAACACCCACCCATACAATGCGCACCACCCCGTGATGTTTTTCTCACTCCTACTAGTGTATGTAATGTAACACACACCCATACAATGCGCACCACCCCGTGATGTTTTTCTCACTGCTACTAGTGAATCTAATGTAACACACGCCCATACAATGCGCACCACCCTGTGATGTTTTTCTCACTCCTACTAGTGAATCTAATGTAACACACGCCCATACAATGCGCACCACCCCGTGATGTTTTTCTCACTCCTACTAGTGAATCTAATGTAACACACACCCATACAATGTGCACCACACCGTGATGTTTTTCTCACTCCTACTAGTGAATGTAATGTAACACACACCCATACAATGCGCACCACCCCATGATGTTTTTCTCACTCCTACTAGTGAATGTAATGTAACACACACCCATACAATGCGCACCACCCCGTGATGTTTTTCTCCCTCCTACTAGTGAATGTAATGTAACACACACCCATACAATGCGCACCACCCCGTGATGATTTTCTCACTCCTACTAGTGAAAGTAATGTAACACACACCCATACAATGCGCACCACCCCGTGATGTTTTTCTCACTCCTACTAGTGAATGTAATGTAACACACACCCATACAATGCGCACCACCCCGTGATGTTTTTCTCACTCCTACTAGTGAATGTAACACACACCCATACAATGCGCACCACCCCGTGATGTTTTTCTCACTCCTACTAGTGAATCTAATGTAACACACACCCATACAATGCGCACCACCCCGTGATGTTTTTCTCACTCCTACTAGTGAATCTAATGTAACACACACCCATACAAGGCGCACCACCCCGTGATGTTTTTCTCACTCCTACTAGTGAATGTAATGTAACACACACCCATACAATGCGCACCACCCCGTGATGTTTTTCTCACTCCTACTAGTGAATGTAATGTAACACACACCCATACAAGGCGCACCACCCCGTGATGTTTTTCTCACTCCTACTAGTGAATCTAATGTAACACACACCCATACAAGGCGCACCACCCCATGATGTTTTTCTCACTCCTACTAGTGAATGTAATGTAACACACACCCATACAAGGCGCACCACCCCGTGATGTTTTTCTCACTCCTACTAGTGAATGTAATGTAACACACACCCATACAAGGCGCACCACTCCGTGATGTTTTTCTCACTCCTACTAGTGAATGTAATGTAACACACACCCAAACAAGGCGCACAACCCCGTGATGTTTTTCTCACTCCTACTAGTGAATGTAATGTAACACACACCCATACAAGGCGCACCACCCCGTGATGTTTTTCTCACTCCTACTAGTGAATCTAATGTAACACACACCCATACAAGGCGCACCACCCCGTGATGTTTTTCTCACTGCTACTAGTGAATCTAATGTAACACACAGCCCTGCAAGGCACACCACCCCGTGATGTTTTTCTCACTGCTACTAGTGAATCTAATGTAACACACACCCATACAATGCGCACCACCCCGTGATGTTTTTCTCACTCCTACTAGTGAATTTATGTAACACACACCCATACAATGCGCACCACCCCGTGATGTTTTTCTCACTGCTACTAGTGAATGTAATGTAACACACACCCATACAATGCGCACCACCCCGTGATGTTTTTCTCACTCCTACTAGTGAATGTAATGTAACACACACCCATACAAGGCGCACCACCCCGTGATGTTTTTCTCACTCCTACTAGTGAATGTAATGTAACACACACCCATACAATGCGCACCACCCCGTGATGTTTTTCTCACTCCTACTAGTGAATGTAATGTAACACACACCCATACAATGCGCACCACCCCGTGATGTTTTTCTCACTGCTACTAGTGAATCTAATGTAACACACGCCCATACAATGCGCACCACCCCGTGATGTTTTTCTCACTCCTACTAGTGAATCTAATGTAACACACGCCCATACAATGCGCACCACCCCGTGATGTTTTTCTCACTCCTACTAGTGAATCTAATGTAACACACACCCATACAATGCGCACCACACCGTGATGTTTTTCTCACTCCTACTAGTGAATGTAATGTAACACACACCCATACAATGCGCACCACCCCGTGATGTTTTTCTCACTCCTACTAGTGAATGTAATGTAACACACACCCATACAATGCGCACCACCCCGTGATGTTTTTCTCCCTCCTACTAGTGAATGTAATGTAACACACACCCATACAATGCGCACCACCCCGTGATGATTTTCTCACTCCTACTAGTGAAAGTAATGTAACACACACCCATACAATGCGCACCACCCCGTGATGTTTTTCTCACTCCTACTAGTGAATGTAATGTAACACACACCCATACAATGCGCACCACCCCGTGATGTTTTTCTCACTCCTACTAGTGAATGCAACACACACCCATACAATGCGCACCACCCCGTGATGTTTTTCTCACTCCTACTAGTGAATCTAATGTAACACACACCCATACAAGGCGCACCACCCCGTGATGTTTTTCTCACTCCTACTAGTGAATCTAATGTAACACACACCCATACAAGGCGCACCACCCCGTGATGTTTTTCTCACTCCTACTAGTGAATGTAATGTAACACACACCCATACAATGCGCACCACCCCGTGATGTTTTTCTCACTCCTACTAGTGAATGTAATGTAACACACACCCATACAAGGCGCACCTCCCCGTGATGTTTTTCTCACTCCAACTAGTGAATCTAATGTAACACACACCCATACAAGGCGCACCACCCCGTGATGTTTTTCTCACTCCTACTAGTGAATCTAATGTAACACACACCCATACAAGGCGCACCACCCCGTGATGTTTTTCTCACTCCTACTAGTGAATGTAATGTAACACACACCCATACAAGGCGCACCACCCCGTGATGTTTTTCTCACTCCTACTAGTGAATGTAATGTAACACACACCCATACAAGGCGCACAACCCCGTGATGTTTTTCTCACTCCTACTAGTGAATGTAATGTAACACACACCCATACAAGGCGCACCACCCCGTGATGTTTTTCTCACTCCTACTAGTGAATCTAATGTAACACACGCCCATACAAGGCGCACCACCCCGTGATTTTTTTCTCACTCCTACTAGTGAATCTAATGTAACACACGCCCATACAATGCGCACCACCCCGTGATGTTTTTCTCACTCCTACTAGTGAATCTAATGTAACACACGCCCATACAATGCGCACCACCCCGTGATGTTTTTCTCACTCCTACTAGTGAATGTAATGTAACAAACACCCATACAATGCGCACCACCCAGTGATGTTTTTCTCACTCCTACTAGTGAATGTAACACACACCCATACAATGCGCACCACCCCGTGATGTTTTTCTCACTCCTACTAGTGAATCTAATGTAACACACACCCATACAAGGCGCACCACCCCGTGATGTTTTTCTCACTCCTACTAGTGAATGTAATGTAACACACGCCCATACAATGCGAACCACCCCGTGATGTTTTTCTCACTCCTACTAGTGAATGTTATGTAACACACACCCATACATTGCGCACCACCCAGTGATGTTTTTCTCACTCCTACTAGTGAATCTAATGTAACACACACCCATACAATGCGCACCACCCCGTGATGTTTTTCTCACTCCTACTAGTGAATGTAATGTAACACACACCCATACAAGGCGCACCACCCCGTGATGTTTTTCTCACTCCTACTAGTGAATCTAATGTAACACACACCCATACAAGGCGCACCACCCCGTGATGTTTTTCTCACTCCTACTCGTGAATCTAATGTAACACACACCCATACAATGCGCACCACCCCGTGATGTTTATCTCACTTCTACTAGTGAATGTAATGTAACACACACCCATACAATGCGCACCACCCCGTGATGTTTTTCTCACTCCTACTAGTGAATCTAATGAAACACACACCGGTACAATGCGCACCACCCCGTGATGTTTTTCTCACTGCTACTAGTGAATCTAATGTAACACACACCCATACAATGCGCACCACCCCGTGATGTTTTTCTCACTCCTACTAGTGAATGTAATGTAACACACACCCATACAATGCGCACCACCCCGTGATGTTTTTCTCACTCCTACTAGTGAATCTAATGTAACACACACCCATACAATGCGCAACACCCCGTGATCTTTTTCTCACTCCTGCTAGTGAATGTAATGTAACACACACCCATACAATGCGCACCACCCCGTGATGTTTTTCTCACTCCTACTAGTGAATGTAATGTAACACACACCCATACAATGCGCACCACCCCGTGATGTTTTTCTCACTCCTACTAGTGAATGTAATGTAACACACACCCATACAATGTGCACCACCCCGTGATGTTTTTCTCCCTCCTACTAGTGAATGTAATGTAACACACACCCATACAATGCGCACCACCCCGTGATGATTTTCTCACTCCTACTAGTGAAAGTAATGTAACACACACCCATACAATGCGCACCACCCCGTGATGTTTTTCTCACTCCTACTAGTGAATGTAATGTAACACACACCCATACAATGCGCACCACCCCGTGATGTTTTTCTCACTCCTACTAGTGAATGTAACACACACCCATACAATGCGCACCACCCCGTGATGTTTTTCTCACTCCTACTAGTGAATCTAATGTAACACACACCCATACAATGCGCACCACCCCGTGATGTTTTTCTCACTCCTACTAGTGAATCTAATGTAACACACACCCATACAAGGCGCACCACCCCGTGATGTTTTTCTCACTCCTACTAGTGAATGTAATGTAACACACACCCATACAATGCGCACCACCCCGTGATGTTTTTCTCACTCCTACTAGTGAATGTAATGTAACACACACCCATACAAGGCGCACCACCCCATGATGTTTTTCTCACTCCTACTAGTGAATCTAATGTAACACACACCCATACAAGGCGCACCACCCCATGATGTTTTTCTCACTCCTACTAGTGAATGTAATGTAACACACACCCATACAATGCGCACCACCCCGTGATGTTTTTCTCACTCCTACTAGTGAATGTAACACACACCCATACAATGCGCACCACCCCGTGATGTTTTTCTCACTCCTACTAGTGAATCTAATGTAACACACACCCATACAATGCGCACCACCCCGTGATGTTTTTCTCACTCCTACTAGTGAATCTAATGTAACACACACCCATACAAGGCGCACCACCCCGTGATGTTTTTCTCACTCCTACTAGTGAATGTAATGTAACACACACCCATACAATGCGCACCACCCCGTGATGTTTTTCTCACTCCTACTAGTGAATGTAATGTAACACACACCCATACAAGGCGCACCACCCCGTGATGTTTTTCTCACTCCTACTAGTGAATCTAATGTAACACACACCCATACAAGGCGCACCACCCCATGATGTTTTTCTCACTCCTACTAGTGAATGTAATGTAACACACACCCATACAAGGCGCACCACCCCGTGATGTTTTTCTCACTCCTACTAGTGAATGTAATGTAACACACACCCATACAAGGCGCACCACTCCGTGATGTTTTTCTCACTCCTACTAGTGAATGTAATGTAACACACACCCAAACAAGGCGCACAACCCCGTGATGTTTTTCTCACTCCTACTAGTGAATGTAATGTAACACACACCCATACAAGGCGCACCACCCCGTGATGTTTTTCTCACTCCTACTAGTGAATCTAATGTAACACACACCCATACAAGGCGCACCACCCCGTGATGTTTTTCTCACTGCTACTAGTGAATCTAATGTAACACACAGCCCTGCAAGGCACACCACACCGTGATGTTTTTCTCACTGCTACTAGTGAATCTAATGTAACACACACCCATACAATGCGCACCACCCCGTGATGTTTTTCTCACTCCTACTAGTGAATCTAATGTAACACACACCCATACAATGCGCACCACCCCGTGATGTTTTTCTCACTGCTACTAGTGAATGTAATGTAACACACACCCATACAATGCGCACCACCCCGTGATGTTTTTCTCACTCCTACTAGTGAATGTAATGTAACACACACCCATACAAGGCGCACCACCCCGTGATGTTTTTCTCACTCCTACTAGTGAATGTAATGTAACACACACCCATACAATGCGCACCACCCCGTGATGTTTTTCTCACTCCTACTAGTGAATGTAATGTAACACACACCCATACAATGCGCACCACCCCGTGATGTTTTTCTCACTGCTACTAGTGAATCTAATGTAACACACGCCCATACAATGCGCACCACCCCGTGATGTTTTTCTCACTCCTACTAGTGAATCTAATGTAACACACGCCCATACAATGCGCACCACCCCGTGATGTTTTTCTCACTCCTACTAGTGAATCTAATGTAACACACACCCATACAATGCGCACCACACCGTGATGTTTTTCTCACTCCTACTAGTGAATGTAATGTAACACACACCCATACAATGCGCACCACCCCGTGATGTTTTTCTCACTCCTACTAGTGAATGTAATGTAACACACACCCATACAATGCGCACCACCCCGTGATGTTTTTCTCCCTCCTACTAGTGAATGTAATGTAACACACACCCATACAATGCGCACCACCCCGTGATGATTTTCTCACTCCTACTAGTGAAAGTAATGTAACACACACCCATACAATGCGCACCACCCCGTGATGTTTTTCTCACTCCTACTAGTGAATGTAATGTAACACACACCCATACAATGCGCACCACCCCGTGATGTTTTTCTCACTCCTACTAGTGAATGTAACACACACCCATACAATGCGCACCACCCCGTGATGTTTTTCTCACTCCTACTAGTGAATCTAATGTAACACACACCCATACAATGCGCACCACCCCGTGATGTTTTTCTCACTCCTACTAGTGAATCTAATGTAACACACACCCATACAAGGCGCACCACCCCGTGATGTTTTTCTCACTCCTACTAGTGAATGTAATGTAACACACACCCATACAATGCGCACCACCCCGTGATGTTTTTCTCACTCCTACTAGTGAATGTAATGTAACACACACCCATACAAGGCGCACCACCCCGTGATGTTTTTCTCACTCCTACTAGTGAATCTAATGTAACACACACCCATACAAGGCGCACCACCCCATGATGTTTTTCTCACTCCTACTAGTGAATGTAATGTAACACACACCCATACAAGGCGCACCACCCCGTGATGTTTTTCTCACTCCTACTAGTGAATGTAATGTAACACACACCCATACAAGGCGCACCACTCCGTGATGTTTTTCTCACTCCTACTAGTGAATGTAATGTAACACACACCCATACAAGGCGCACAACCCCGTGATGTTTTTCTCACTCCTACTAGTGAATGTAATGTAACACACACCCATACAAGGCGCACCACCCCGTGATGTTTTTCTCACTCCTACTAGTGAATCTAATGTAACACACACGCATACAAGGCGCACCACCCCGTGATGTTTTTCTCACTGCTACTAGTGAATCTAATGTAACACACAGCCCTGCAAGGCACACCACCCCGTGATGTTTTTCTCACTGCTACTAGTGAATCTAATGTAACACACACCCATACAATGCGCACCACCCCGTGATGTTTTTCTCACTCCTACTAGTGAATCTAATGTAACACACACCCATACAATGCGCACCACCCCGTGATGTTTTTCTCACTCCTACTAGTGAATCTAATGTAACACACACCCATACAAGGCGCACCACCCCGTGATGTTTTTCTCACTCCTACTAGTGAATGCAATGTAACACACACCCATACAATGCGCACCACCGCGTGATGTTTTTCTCACTCCTACTAGTGAATGTAATGTAACACACACCCATACAAGGCGCACCACCCCGTGATGTTTTTCTCACTCCTACTAGTGAATCTAATGTAACACACACCCATACAAGGCGCACCACCCCATGATGTTTTTCTCACTCCTACTAGTGAATGTAATGTAACACACACCCATACAAGGCGCACCACCCCGTGATGTTTTTCTCACTCCTACTAGTGAATGTAATGTAACACACACCCATACAAGGCGCACCACCCCGTGATGTTTTTCTCACTCCTACTAGTGAATGTAATGTAACACACACCCATACAAGGCGCACCACCCCGTGATGTTTTTCTCACTCCTACTAGTGAATCTAATGTAACACACACCCATACAAGGCGCACCACCCCGTGATGTTTTTATCACTGCTACTAGTGAATCTAATGTAACACACAGCCCTGCAAGGCACACCACCCCGTGATGTTTTTCTCACTGCTACTAGTGAATCTAATGTAACACACACCCATACAATGCGCACCACCCCGTGATGTTTTTCTCACTCCTACTAGTGAATCTAATGTAACACACACCCATACAATGCGCACCACCCCGTGATGTTTTTCTCACTGCTACTAGTGAATGTAATGTAACACACACCCATACAATGCGCACCACCCCGTGATGTTTTTCTCACTCCTACTAGTGAATGTAATGTAACACACACCCATACAATGCGCACCACCCCGTGATGTTTTTCTCACTCCTACTAGTGAATGTAATGTAACACACACCCATACAATGCGCACCACCCCGTGATGTTTTTCTCACTCCTACTAGTGAATGTAATGTAACACACACCCATACAATGCGCACCACCCAGTGATGTTTTTCTCACTCCTACTAGTGAATCTAATGTAACACACACCCATACAATGCGCACCACCCAGTGATGTTTTTCTCACTCCTACTAGTGAATCTAATGTAACACACACCCATACAATGCGCACCACCCCGTGATGTTTTTCTCACTCCTACTAGTGAATGTAATGTAACACACACCCATACAATGCGCACCACCCCGTGATGTTTTTCTCACTCCTACTAGTGAATGTAATGTAACACACACCCATACAATGCGCACCACCCCGTGATGTTTTTCTCACTCCTACTAGTGAATGTAATGTAACACACACCCATACAATGCGCACCACCCCGTGATGTTTTTCTCACTCCTAAAAGTGAATGTTATGTAACACACACCCATACAATGCGCACCACCCAGTGATGTTTTTCTCACTCCTACTAGTGAATCTAATGTAACACACACCCATACAATGCGCACCACCCCGTGATGTTTTTCTCACTCCTACTAGTGAATGTAATGTAACACACACCCATACAAGGCGCACCACCCCGTGATGTTTTTCTCACTCCTACTAGTGAATCTAATGTAACACACACCCATACAATGCGCACCACCCCGTGATGTTTTTCTCACTCCTACTAGTGAATGTAATGTAACAAACACCCATACAATGCGCACCACCCCGTGATGTTTTTCTCACTCCTACTAGTGAATCTAATGTAACACACACCCATACAATGCGCAACACCCCGTGATCTTTTTCTCACTCCTGCTAGTGAATGTAATGTAACACACACCCATACAATGCGCACCACCCCGTGATGTTTTTCTCACTCCTACTAGTGAATGTAATGTAACACACACCCATACAATGCGCACCACCCCGTGATGTTTTTCTCACTCCTACTAGTGAATGTAATGTAACACACCCATACAATGTGCACCACCCCGTGATGTTTTTCTCCCTCCTACTAGTGAATGTAATGTAACACACACCCATACAATGCGCACCACCCCGTGATGATTTTCTCACTCCTACTAGTGAAAGTAATGTAACACACACCCATACAATGCGCACCACCCCGTGATGTTTTTCTCACTCCTACTAGTGAATGTAATGTAACACACACCCATACAATGCGCACCACCCCGTGATGTTTTTCTCACTCCTACTAGTGAATGTAACACACACCCATACAATGCGCACCACCCCGTGATGTTTTTCTCACTCCTACTAGTGAATCTAATGTAACACACACCCATACAATGCGCACCACCCCGTGATGTTTTTCTCACTCCTACTAGTGAATCTAATGTAACACACACCCATACAAGGCGCACCACCCCGTGATGTTTTTCTCACTCCTACTAGTGAATGTAATGTAACACACACCCATACAATGCGCACCACCCCGTGATGTTTTTCTCACTCCTACTAGTGAATGTAATGTAACACACACCCATACAAGGCGCACCACCCCGTGATGTTTTTCTCACTCCTACTAGTGAATCTAATGTAACACACACCCATACAAGGCGCACCACCCCATGATGTTTTTCTCACTCCTACTAGTGAATGTAATGTAACACACACCCATACAAGGCGCACCACCCCGTGATGTTTTTCTCACTCCTACTAGTGAATGTAATGTAACACACACCCATACAAGACGCACCACCCCGTGATGTTTTTCTCACTCCTACTAGTGAATGTAATGTAACACACACCCATACAAGGCGCACAACCCCGTGATGTTTTTCTCACTCCTACTAGTGAATGTAATGTAACACACACCCATACAAGGCGCACCACCCCGTGATGTTTTTCTCACTCCTACTAGTGAATCTAATGTAACACACACCCATACAAGGCGCACCACCCCGTGATGTTTTTCTCACTGCTACTAGTGAATCTAATGTAACACACAGCCCTGCAAGGCACACCACCCCGTGATGTTTTTCTCACTGCTACTAGTGAATCTAATGTAACACACACCCATACAATGCGCACCACCCCGTGATGTTTTTCTCACTCCTACTAGTGAATCTAATGTAACACACACCCATACAATGCGCACCACCCCGTGATGTTTTTCTCACTGCTACTAGTGAATGTAATGTAACACACACCCATACAATGCGCACCACCCCGTGATGTTTTTCTCACTCCTACTAGTGAATGTAATGTAACACACACCCATACAATGCGCACCACCCCGTGATGTTTTTCTCACTCCTACTAGTGAATGTAATGTAACACACACCCATACAATGCGCACCACCCCGTGATGTTTTTCTCACTCCTACTAGTGAATGTAATGTAACACACACCCATACAATGCGCACCACCCCGTGATGTTTTTCTCACTGCTACTAGTGAATCTAATGTAACACACGCCCATACAATGCGCACCACCCCGTGATGTTTTTCTCACTCCTACTAGTGAATCTAATGTAACACACGCCCATACAATGCGCACCACCCCGTGATGTTTTTCTCACTCCTACTAGTGAATCTAATGTAACACACGCCCATACAATGCGCACCACCCCGTGATGTTTTTCTCACTCCTACTAGTGAATGTAATGTAACACACACCCATACAATGCGCACCACCCCGTGATGTTTTTCTCACTCCTACTAGTGAATGTAATGTAACACACACCCATACAATGCGCACCACCCCGTGATGTTTTTCTCCCTCCTACTAGTGAATGTAATGTAACACACACCCATACAATGCGCACCACCCCGTGATGATTTTCTCACTCCTACTAGTGAAAGTAATGTAACACACACCCATACAATGCGCACCACCCCGTGATGTTTTTCTCACTCCTACTAGTGAATGTAATGTAACACACACCCATACAAGGCGCACCACCCCGTGATGTTTTTCTCACTCCTACTAGTGAATGTAATGTAACACACACCCATACAAGGCGCACCACTCCGTGATGTTTTTCTCACTCCTACTAGTGAATGTAATGTAACAGACACCCATACAAGGCGCACAACCCCGTGATGTTTTTCTCACTCCTACTAGTGAATGTAATGTAACACACACCCATACAAGGCGCACCACCCCGTGATGTTTTTCTCACTCCTACTAGTGAATCTAATGTAACACACACGCATACAAGGCGCACCACCCCGTGATGTTTTTCTCACTCCTACTAGTGAATCTAATGTAACACACAGCCCTGCAAGGCACACCACCCCGTGATGTTTTTCTCACTGCTACTAGTGAATCTAATGTAACACACACCCATACAATGCGCACCACCCCGTGATGTTTTTCTCACTCCTACTAGTGAATCTAATGTAACACACACCCATACAATGCGCACCACCCCGTGATGTTTTTCTCACTGCTACTAGTGAATGTAATGTAACACACACCCATACAATGCGCACCACCCCGTGATGTTTTTCTCACTCCTACTAGTGAATGTAATGTAACACACACCCATACAATGCGCACCACCCCGTGATGTTTTTCTCACTCCTACTAGTGAATGTAATGTAACACACACCCATACAATGCGCACCACCCCGTGATGTTTTTCTCCCTCCTACTAGTGAATGTAATGTAACACACACCCATACAATGCGCACCACCCCGTGATGATTTTCTCACTCCTACTAGTGAAAGTAATGTAACACAAACCCATACAATGCGCACCACCCCGTGATGTTTTTCTCACTCCTACTAGTGAATGTAATGTAACACACACCCATACAATGCGCACCACCCCGTGATGTTTTTCTCACTCCTACTAGTGAATGTAACACACACCCATACAATGCGCACCACCCCGTGATGTTTTTCTCACTCCTACTAGTGAATCTAATGTAACACACACCCATACAATGCGCACCACCCCGTGATGTTTTTCTCACTCCTACTAGTGAATCTAATGTAACACACACCCATACAAGGCGCACCACCCCGTGATGTTTTTCTCACTCCTACTAGTGAATGTAATGTAACACACACCCATAAAATGCGCACCACCGCGTGATGTTTTTCTCACTCCTACTAGTGAATGTAATGTAACACACACCCATACAAGGCGCACCACCCCGTGATGTTTTTCTCACTCCTACTAGTGAATCTAATGTAACACACACCCATACAAGGCGCACCACCCCATGATGTTTTTCTCACTCCTACTAGTGAATGTAATGTAACACACACCCATACAAGGCGCACCACCCCGTGATGTTTTTCTCACTCCTACTAGTGAATGTAATGTAACACACACCCATACAAGGCGCACCACCCCGTGATGTTTTTCTCACTCCTACTAGTGAATGTAATGTAACACACACCCATACAAGGCGCACAACCCCGTGATGTTTTTCTCACTCCTACTAGTGAATGTAATGTAACACACACCCATACAAGGCGCACCACCCCGTGATGTTTTTCTCACTCCTACTAGTGAATCTAATGTAACACACACCCATACAAGGCGCACCACCCCGTGATGTTTTTCTCACTGCTACTAGTGAATCTAATGTAACACACAGCCCTGCAAGGCACACCACCCCGTGATGTTTTTCTCACTGCTACTAGTGAATCTAATGTAACACACACCCATACAATGCGCACCACCCCGTGATGTTTTTCTCACTCCTACTAGTGAATCTAATGTAACACACACCCATACAATGCGCACCACCCCGTGATGTTTTTCTCACTGCTACTAGTGAATGTAATGTAACACACACCCATACAATGCGCACCACCCCGTGATGTTTTTCTCACTCCTACTAGTGAATGTAATGTAACACACACCCATACAATGCGCACCACCCCGTGATGTTTTTCTCACTCCTACTAGTGAATGTAATGTAACACACACCCATACAATGCGCACCACCCCGTGATGTTTTTCTCACTCCTACTAGTGAATGTAATGTAACACACACCCATACAATGCGCACCACCCAGTGATGTTTTTCTCACTCCTACTAGTGAATCTAATGTAACACACACCCATACAATGCGCACCACCCAGTGATGTTTTTCTCACTCCTACTAGTGAATCTAATGTAACACACACCCATACAATGCGCACCACCCCGTGATGTTTTTCTCACTCCTACTAGTGAATGTAATGTAACACACACCCATACAATGCGCACCACCCCGTGATGTTTTTCTCACTCCTACTAGTGAATGTAATGTAACACACACCCATACAATGCGCACCACCCCGTGATGTTTTTCTCACTCCTACTAGTGAATGTAATGTAACACACACCCATACAATGCGCACCACCCCGTGATGTTTTTCTCACTCCTACTAGTGAATGTAATGTAACACACACCCATACAATGCGCACCACCCCGTGATGTTTTTCTCACTCCTAAAAGTGAATGTTATGTAACACACACCCATACAATGCGCACCACCCAGTGATGTTTTTCTCACTCCTACTAGTGAATCTAATGTAACACACACCCATACAATGCGCACCACCCCGTGATGTTTTTCTCACTCCTACTAGTGAATGTAATGTAACACACACCCATACAAGGCGCACCACCCCGTGATGTTTTTCTCACTCCTACTAGTGAATCTAATGTAACACACACCCATACAATGCGCACCACCCCGTGATGTTTTTCTCACTCCTACTAGTGAATGTAATGTAAAAAACACCCATACAATGCGCACCACCCCGTGATGTTTTTCTCACTCCTACTAGTGAATCTAATGTAACACACACCCATACAATGCGCAACACCCCGTGATCTTTTTCTCACTCCTGCTAGTGAATGTAATGTAACACACACCCATACAATGCGCACCACCCCGTGATGTTTTTCTCACTCCTACTAGTGAATGTAATGTAACACACACCCATACAATGCGCACCACCCCGTGATGTTTTTCTCACTCCTACTAGTGAATGTAATGTAACACACACCCATACAATGTGCACCACCCCGTGATGTTTTTCTCCCTCCTACTAGTGAATGTAATGTAACACACACCCATACAATGCGCACCACCCCGTGATGATTTTCTCACTCCTACTAGTGAAAGTAATGTAACACACACCCATACAATGCGCACCACCCCGTGATGTTTTTCTCACTCCTACTAGTGAATGTAATGTAACACACACCCATACAATGCACACCACCCCGTGATGTTTTTCTCACTCCTACTAGTGAATGTAACACACACCGATACAATGCGCACCACCCCGTGATGTTTTTCTCACTCCTACTAGTGAATCTAATGTAACACACACCCATACAATGCGCACCACCCCGTGATGTTTTTCTCACTCCTACTAGTGAATCTAATGTAACACACACCCATACAAGGCGCACCACCCCGTGATGTTTTTCTCACTCCTACTAGTGAATGTAATGTAACACACACCCATACAATGCGCACCACCCCGTGATGTTTTTCTCACTCCTACTAGTGAATGTAATGTAACACACACCCATACAAGGCGCACCACCCCGTGATGTTTTTCTCACTCCTACTAGTGAATCTAATGTAACACACACCCATACAAGGCGCACCACCCCATGATGTTTTTCTCACTCCTACTAGTGAATGTAATGTAACACACACCCATACAAGGCGCACCACCCCGTGATGTTTTTCTCACTCCTACTAGTGAATGTAATGTAACACACACCCATACAAGGCGCACAACCCCGTGATGTTTTTCTCACTCCTACTAGTGAATGTAATGTAACACACACCCATACAAGGCGCACAACCCCGTGATGTTTTTCTCACTCCTACTAGTGAATGTAATGTAACACACACCCATACAAGGCGCACCACCCCGTGATGTTTTTCTCACTCCTACTAGTGAATCTAATGTAACACACACCCATACAAGGCGCACCACCCCGTGATGTTTTTCTCACTGCTACTAGTGAATCTAATGTAACACACAGCCCTGCAAGGCACACCACCCCGTGATGTTTTTCTCACTGCTACTAGTGAATCTAATGTAACACACACCCATACAATGCGCACCACCCCGTGATGTTTTTCTCACTGCTACTAGTGAATGTAATGTAACACACACCCATACAATGCGCACCACCCCGTGATGTTTTTCTCACTCCTACTAGTGAATGTAATGTAACACACACCCATACAATGCGCACCACCCCGTGATGTTTTTCTCACTCCTACTAGTGAATGTAATTTAACACACACCCATACAATGCGCACCACCCCGTGATGTTTTTCTCACTCCTACTAGTGAATGTAATGTAACACACACCCATACAATGCGCACCACCCCGTGATGTTTTTCTCACTGCTACTAGTGAATCTAATGTAACACACGCCCATACAATGCGCACCACCCCGTGATGTTTTTCTCACTCCTACTAGTGAATCTAATGTAACACACGCCCATACAATGCGCACCACCCCGTGATGTTTTTCTCACTCCTACTAGTGAATCTAATGTAACACACACCCATACAATGCGCACCACCCCGTGATGTTTTTCTCACTCCTACTAGTGAATGTAATGTAACACACACCCATACAATGCGCACCACCCCGTGATGTTTTTCTCACTCCTACTAGTGAATGTAATGTAACACACACCCATACAATGCGCACCACCCCGTGATGTTTTTCTCCCTCCTACTAGTGAATGTAATGTAACACACACCCATACAATGCGCACCACCCCGTGATGATTTTCTCACTCCTACTAGTGAAAGTAATGTAACACACACCCATACAATGCGCACCACCCCGTGATGTTTTTCTCACTCCTACTAGTGAATGTAATGTAACACACACCCATACAATGCGCACCACCCCGTGATGTTTTTCTCACTCCTACTAGTGAATGTAACACACACCCATACAATGCGCACCACCCCGTCATGTTTTTCTCACTCCTACTAGTGAATCTAATGTAACACACACCCATACAATGCGCACCACCCCGTGATGTTTTTCTCAATCCTACTAGTGAATCTAATGTAACACACACCCATACAAGGCGCACCACCCCGTGATGTTTTTCTCACTCCTACTAGTGAATGTAATGTAACACACACCCATACAATGCGCACCACCCCGTGATGTTTTTCTCACTCCTACTAGTGAATGTAATGTAACACACACCCATACAAGGCGCACCACCCCGTGATGTTTTTCTCACTCCTACTAGTGAATCTAATGTAACACACACCCATACAAGGCGCACCACCCCATGATGTTTTTCTCACTCCTACTAGTGAATGTAATGTAACACACACCCATACAAGGCGCACCACCCCGTGATGTTTTTCTCACTCCTACTAGTGAATGTAATGTAACACACACCCATACAAGGCGCACCACTCCGTGATGTTTTTCTCACTCCTACTAGTGAATGTAATGTAACACACACCCATACAAGGCGCACAACCCCGTGATGTTTTTCTCACTCCTACTAGTGAATGTAATGTAACACACACCCATACAAGGCGCACCACCCCGTGATGTTTTTCTCACTCCTACTAGTGAATCTAATGTAACACACACCCATACAAGGCGCACCACCCCGTGATGTTTTTCTCACTGCTACTAGTGAATCTAATGTAACACACAGCCCTGCAAGGCACACCACCCCGTGATGTTTTTCTCACTGCTACTAGTGAATCTAATGTAACACACACCCATACAATGCGCACCACCCCGTGATGTTTTTCTCACTCCTACTAGTGAATCTAATGTAACACACACCCATACAATGCGCACCACCCCGTGATGTTTTTCTCACTGCTACTAGTGAATGTAATGTAACACACACCCATACAATGCGCACCACCCCGTGATGTTTTTCTCACTCCTACTAGTGAATGTAATGTAACACACACCCATACAATGCGCACCACCCCGTGATGTTTTTCTCACTCCTACTAGTGAATGTAATGTAACACACACCCATACAATGCGCACCACCCCGTGATGTTTTTCTCCCTCCTACTAGTGAATGTAATGTAACACACACCCATACAATGCGCACCACCCCGTGATGATTTTCTCACTCCTACTAGTGAAAGTAATGTAACACACACCCATACAATGCGCACCACCCCGTGATGTTTTTCTCACTCCTACTAGTGAATGTAATGTAACACACACCCATACAATGCGCACCACCCCGTGATGTTTTTCTCACTCCTACTAGTGAATGTAACACACACCCATACAATGCGCACCACCCCGTGATGTTTTTCTCACTCCTACTAGTGAATCTAATGTAACACACACCCATACAATGCGCACCACCCCGTGATGTTTTTCTCACTCCTACTAGTGAATCTAATGTAACACACACCCATACAAGGCGCACCACCCCGTGATGTTTTTCTCACTCCTACTAGTGAATGTAATGTAACACACACCCATACAATGCGCACCACCCCGTGATGTTTTTCTCACTCCTACTAGTGAATGTAATGTAACACACACCCATACAAGGCGCACCACCCCGTGATGTTTTTCTCACTCCTACTAGTGAATCTAATGTAACACACACCCATACAAGGCGCACCACCCCGTGATGTTTTTCTCACTCCTACTAGTGAATGTAATGTAACACACACCCATACAAGGCGCACCACCCCGTGATGTTTTTCTCACTCCTACTAGTGAATGTAATGTAACACACACCCATACAATGCGCACCACCCCGTGATGTTTTTCTCACTCCTACTAGTGAATGTAATGTAACACACACCCATACAAGGCGCACAACCCCGTGATGTTTTTCTCACTCCTACTAGTGAATGTAATGTAACACACACCCATACAAGGCGCACCACCCCGTGATGTTTTTCTCACTCCTACTAGTGAATCTAATGTAACACACACCCATACAAGGCGCACCACCCCGTGATGTTTTTCTCACTGCTACTAGTGAATCTAATGTAACACACAGCCCTGCAAGGCACACCACCCCGTGATGTTTTTCTCACTGCTACTAGTGAATCTAATGTAACACACACCCATACAATGCGCACCACCCCGTGATGTTTTTCTCACTCCTACTAGTGAATCTAATGTAACACACACCCATACAATGCGCACCACCCCGTGATGTTTTTCTCACTGCTACTAGTGAATGTAATGTAACACACACCCATACAATGCGCACCACCCCGTGATGTTTTTCTCACTCCTACTAGTGAATGTAATGTAACACACACCCATACAATGCGCACCACCCCGTGATGTTTTTCTCTCTCCTACTAGTGAAGGTAATGTAACACACACCCATACAATGCGCACCACCCCGTGATGTTTTTCTCACTCCTACTAGTGAATGTAATGTAACACACACCCATACAATGCGCACCACCCCGTGATGTTTTTCTCACTGCTACTAGTGAATCTAATGTAACACACGCCCATACAATGCGCACCACCCCGTGATGTTTTTCTCACTCCTACTAGTGAATCTAATGTAACACACGCCCATACAATGCGCACCACCCCGTGATGTTTTTCTCACTCCTACTAGTGAATCTAATGTAACACACGCCCATACAATGCGCACCACCCCGTGATGTTTTTCTCACTCCTACTAGTGAATCTAATGTAACACACACCCATACAAGGCGCACCACCCCGTGATGTTTTTCTCACTCCTACTAGTGAATCTAATGTAACACACACCCATACAATGCGCACCACCCCGTGATGTTTTTCTCACTCCTACTAGTGAATCTAATGTAACACACACCCATACAAGGCGAACCACCCCGTGATGTTTTTCTCACTCCTACTAGTGAATGTAATGTAACACACACCCATACAATCCGCACCACCCCGTGATGTTTTTCTCACTCCTACTAGTGAACGTAATGTAACACACACCCATACAAGGCGCACCACCCCGTGATGTTTTTCTCACTCCTACTAGTGAATCTAATGTAACACACACCCATACAAGGCGCACCACCCCGTGATGTTTTTCTCACTCCTACTAGTGAATCTAATGTAACACACACCCATACAAGGCGCACCACCCCGTGATGTTTTTCTCACTCCTACTAGTGAATCTAATGTAACACACGCCCATACAATGCGCACCACCCCGTGATGTTTTTCTCACTCCTACTAGTGAATCTAATGTAACACACACCCATACAATGCGCACCACCCCGTGATGTTTTTCTCACTCCTACTAGTGAATCTAATGTAACACACACCCATACAAGGCGCACCACCCCGTGATGTTTTTCTCACTCCTACTAGTGAATGTAATGTAACACACACCCATACAATGCGCACCACCCCGTGATGTTTTTCTCACTCCTACTAGTGAATGTAATGTAACACACACCCATACAAGGCGCACCACCCCGTGATGTTTTTCTCACTCCTACTAGTGAATCTAATGTAACACACACCCATACAAGGCGCACCACCCCATGATGTTTTTCTCACTCCTACTAGTGAATGTAATGTAACACACACCCATACAAGGCGCACCACCCCGTGATGTTTTTCTCACTCCTACTAGTGAATGTAATGTAACACACACCCATACAAGGCACACCACCCCGTGATGTTTTTCTCACTCCTACTAGTGAATGTAATGTAACACACACCCATACAAGGCGCACAACCCCGTGATGTTTTTCTCACTCCTACTAGTGAATGTAATGTAACACACACCCATACAAGGCGCACCACCCCGTGATGTTTTTCTCACTCCTACTAGTGAATCTAATGTAACACACACCCATACAATGCGCACCACCCCGTGATGTTTTTCTCACTGCTACTAGTGAATCTAATGTAACACACAGCCCTGCAAGGCACACCACCCCGTGATGTTTTTCTCACTGCTACTAGTGAATCTAATGTAACACACACCCATACAATGCGCACCACCCCGTGATGTTTTTCTCACTCCTACTAGTGAATGTAATGTAACACACACCCATACAATGCGCACCACCCCGTGATGTTTTTCTCACTCCTACTAGTGAATGTAATGTAACACACACCCATACAATGCGCACCAACCCGTGATGTTTTTCTCACTGCTACTAGTGAATCTAATGTAACACACGCCCATACAATGCGCACCACCCCGTGATGTTTTTCTCACTCCTACTAGTGAATCTAATGTAACACACGCCCATACAATGCGCACCACCCCGTGATGTTTTTCTCACTCCTACTAGTGAATCTAATGTAACACACGCCCATACAATGCGCACCACCCCGTGATGTTTTTCTCACTCCTACTAGTGAATCTAATGTAACACACACCCATACAAGGCGCACCACCCCGTGATGTTTTTCTCACTCCTACTAGTGAATCTAATGTAACACACACCCATACAATGCGCACCACCCCGTGATGTTTTTCTCACTCCTACTAGTGAATCTAATGTAACACACACCCATACAAGGCGAACCACCCCGTGATGTTTTTCTCACTCCTACTAGTGAATGTAATGTAACACACACCCATACAATCCGCACCACCCCGTGATGTTTTTCTCACTCCTACTAGTGAACGTAATGTAACACACACCCATACAAGGCGCACCACCCCGTGATGTTTTTCTCACTCCTACTAGTGAATCTAATGTAACACACACCCATACAAGGCGCACCACCCCGTGATGTTTTTCTCACTCCTACTAGTGAATGTAATGTAACACACACCCATACAAGGCGCACCACCCCGTGATGTTTTTCTCACTCCTACTCGTGAATCTAATGTAACACACACCCAGACAATGCGCACCACCCCGTGATGTTTATCTCACTTCTACTAGTGAATGTAATGTAACACACGCCCATACAATGCGCACCACCCCGTGATGTTTTTCTCACTCCTACTAGTGAATCTAATGTAACACACGCCCATACAATGCGCACCACCCTGTGATGTTTTTCTCACTCCTACTAGTGAATCTAATGTAACACACACCCATACAAGGCGCACCACCCCGTGATGTTTTTCTCACTCCTACTAGTGAATCTAATGTAACACACACCCATACAATGCGCACCACCCCGTGATGTTTTTCTCACTCCTACTAGTGAATCTAATGTAACACACACCCATACAAGGCGAACCACCCCGTGATGTTTTTCTCACTCCTACTAGTGAATGTAATGTAACACACACCCATACAATCCGCACCACCCCGTGATGTTTTTCTCACTCCTACTAGTGAACGTAATGTAACACACACCCATACAAGGCGCACCACCCCGTGATGTTTTTCTCACTCCTACTAGTGAATCTAATGTAACACACACCCATACAAGGCGCACCACCCCGTGATGTTTTTCTCACTCCTACTAGTGAATCTAATGTAACACACGCCCATACAATGCGCACCACCCCGTGATGTTTTTCTCACTCCTACTAGTGAATCTAATGTAACACACACCCATACAATGCGCACCACCCCGTGATGTTTTTCTCACTCCTACTAGTGAATCTAATGTAACACACACCCATACAAGGCGCACAACCCCGTGATGTTTTTCTCACTCCTACTAGTGAATGTAATGTAACACACACCCATACAATGCGCACCACCCCGTGATGTTTTTCTCACTCCTACTAGTGAATGTAATGTAACACACACCCATACAAGGCGCAGCACCCCGTGATGTTTTTCTCACTCCTACTAGTGAATCTAATGTAACACACACCCATACAAGGCGCACCACCCCGTGATGTTTTTCTCACTCCTACTAGTGAATGTAATGTAACACACACCCATACAAGGCGCACCACCCCGTGATGTTTTTCTCACTCCTACTAGTGAATGTAATGTAACACACACCCATACAAGGCGCACAACCCCGTGATGTTTTTCTCACTCCTACTAGTGAATGTAATGTAACACACACCCATACAAGGCGCACCACCCCGTGATGTTTTTCTCACTCCTACTAGTGAATCTAATGTAACACACACCCATACAAGGCGCACCACCCCGTGATGTTTTTCTCACTGCTACTAGTGAATCTAATGTAACACACAGCCCTGCAAGGCACACCACCCCGTGATGTTTTTCTCACTGCTACTAGTGAATCTAATGTAACACACACCCATACAATGCGCACCACCCCGTGATGTTTTTCTCACTCCTACTAGTGAATGTAATGTAACACACACCCATACACTGCGCACCACCCCGTGATGTTTTTCTCACTCCTACTAGTGAATTTAATGTAACACACACCCATACAATGCGCACCACCCCGTGATGTTTTTCTCACTGCTACTAGTGAATCTAATGTAACACACGCCCATACAATGCGCACCACCCCGTGATGATTTTCTCACTCCTACTAGTGTATCTAATGTAACACACGCCCATACAATGCGCACCACCCCGTGATGTTTTTCTCACTCCTACTAGTGAATCTAATGTAACACACGCCCATACAATGCGCACCACCCCGTGATGTTTTTCTCACTCCTACTAGTGAATCTAATGTAACACACACCCATACAATGCGCACCACCCCGTGATGTTTTTCTCACTCCTACTAGTGAATCTAATGTAACACACACCCATACAAGGCGCACCACCCCGTGATGTTTTTCTCACTCCTACTAGTGAATGTAATGTAACACACACCCATACAATGCGCACCACCCCGTGATGTTTTTCTCACTCCTACTAGTGAATGTAATGTAACACACACCCATACAAGGCGCACCACCCCGTGATGTTTTTCTCACTCCTACTAGTGAATCTAATGTAACACACACCCATACAAGGCGCACCACCCCATGATGTTTTTCTCACTCCTACTAGTGAATGTAATGTAACACACACCCATACAAGGCGCACCACCCCGTGATGTTTTTCTCACTCCTACTAGTGAATGTAATGTAACACACACCCATACAAGGCGCACCACCCCGTGATGTTTTTCTCACTCCTACTAGTGAATGTAATGTAACACACACCCATACAAGGCGCACAACCCCGTGATGTTTTTCTCACTCCTACTAGTGAATGTAATGTAACACACACCCATACAAGGCGCACCACCCCGTGATGTTTTTCTCACTCCTACTAGTGAATCTAATGTAACACACACCCATACAAGGCGCACCACCCCGTGATGTTTTTCTCACTGCTACTAGTGAATCTAATGTAACACACAGCCCTGCAAGGCACACCACCCCGTGATGTTTTTCTCACTGCTACTAGTGAATCTAATGTAACACACACCCATACAATGCGCACCACCCCGTGATGTTTTTCTCACTCCTACTAGTGAATGTAATGTAACACACACCCATACAATGCGCACCACCCCGTGATGTTTTTCTCACTCCTACTAGTGAATTTAATGTAACACACACCCATACAATGCGCACCACCCCGTGATGTTTTTCTCACTGCTACTAGTGAATCTAATGTAACACACGCCCATACAATGCGCACCACCCCGTGATGTTTTTCTCACTCCTACTAGTTTATCTAATGTAACACACGCCCATACAATGCGCACCACCCCGTGATGTTTTTCTCACTCCTACTAGTGAATCTAATGTAACACACGCCCATACAATGCGCACCACCCCGTGATGTTTTTCTCACTCCTACTAGTGAATCTAATGTAACACACGCCCATACAATGCGCACCACCCCGTGATGTTTTTCTCACTCTTACTAGTGAATCTAATGTAACACACACCCATACAAGGCGCACCACCCCGTGATGTTTTTCTCACTCCTACTAGTGAATGTAATGTAACACACACCCATACAATGCGCACCACCCCGTGATGTTTTTCTCACTCCTACTAGTGAATGTAATGTAACACACACCCATACAAGGCGCACCACCCCGTGATGTTTTTCTCACTCCTACTAGTGAATCTAATGTAACACACACCCATACAAGGCGCACCACCCCATGATGTTTTTCTCACTCCTACTAGTGAATGTAATGTAACACACACCCATACAAGGCGCACCACCCCGTGATGTTTTTCTCACTCCTACTAGTGAATGTAATGCAACACACACCCATACAAGGCGCACCACCCCGTGATGTTTTTCTCACTCCTACTAGTGAATGTAATGTAACACACACCCATACAAGGCGCACAACCCCGTGACGTTTTTCTCACTCCTACTAGTGAATGTAATGTAACACACACCCATACAAGGCGCACCACCCCGTGATGTTTTTCTCACTCCTACTAGTGAATCTAATGTAACACACACCCATACAAGGCGCACCACCCCGTGATGTTTTTCTCACTGCTACTAGTGAATCTAATGTAACACACAGCCCTGCAAGGCACACCACCCCGTGATGTTTTTCTCACTGCTACTAGTGAATCTAATGTAACACACACCCATACAATGCGCACCACCCCGTGATGTTTTTCTCACTCCTACTAGTGAATGTAATGTAACACACACCCATACAATGCGCACCACCCCGTGATGTTTTTCTCACTCCTACTAGTGAATTTAATGTAACACACACCCATACAATGCGCACCACCCCGTGATGTTTTTCTCACTGCTACTAGTGAATCTAATGTAACACACGCCCATACAATGCGCACCACCCCGTGATGTTTTTCTCACTCCTACTAGTGTATCTAATGTAACACACGCCCATACAATGCGCACCACCCCGTGATGTTTTTCTCACTCCTACTAGTGAATCTAATGTAACACACGCCCATACAATGCGCACCACCCCGTGATGTTTTTCTCACTCCTACTAGTGAATCTAATGTAACACACACCCATACAAGGCGCACCACCCCGTGATGTTTTTCTCACTCCTACTAGTGAATCTAATGTAACACACACCCATACAATGCGCACCACCCCGTGATGTTTTTCTCACTCCTACTAGTGAATCTAATGTAACACACACCCATACAAGGCGAACCACCCCGTGATGTTTTTCTCACTCCTACTAGTGAATGTAATGTAACACACACCCATACAATCCGCACCACCCCGTGATGTTTTTCTCACTCCTACTAGTGAACGTAATGTAACACACACCCATACAAGGCGCACCGCCCCGTGATGTTTTTCTCACTCCTACTAGTGAATCTAATGTAACACACACCCATACAAGGCGCACCACCCCGTGATGTTTTTCTCACTCCTACTAGTGAATCTAATGTAACACACACCCATACAAGGCGCACCACCCCGTGATGTTTTTCTCACTCCTACTAGTGAATCTAATGTAACACACGCCCATACAATGCGCACCACCCCGTGATGTTTTTCTCACTCCTACTAGTGAATCTAATGTAACACACGCCCATACAATGCGCACCACCCCGTGATGTTTTTCTCACTCCTACTAGTGAATGTAATGTAACAAACACCCATACAATGCGCACCACCCCGTGATGTTTTTCTCACTCCTACTAGTGAATGTAATGTAACACACGCCCATACAATGCGCACCACCCCGTGATGTTTTTCTCACTCCTACTAGTGAATGTTATGTAACACACACCCATACAATGCGCACCACCCAGTGATGTTTTTCTCACTCCTACTAGTGAATCTAATGTAACACACACCCATACAATGCGCACCACCCCGTGATGTTTTTCTCACTCCTACTAGTGAATGTAATGTAACACACACCCATACAAGGTGCACCACCCCGTGATGTTTTTCTCACTCCTACTAGTGAATCTAATGTAACACACACCCATACAAGGCGCACCACCCCGTGATGTTTTTCTCACTCCTACTCGTGAATCTAATGTAACACACACCCATACAATGCGAACCACCCCGTGATGTTTATCTCACTTCTACTCGTGAATCTAATGTAACACACACCCATACAATGCGCACCACCCCGTGATGTTTTTCTCACTCCTACTAGTGAATCTAATGTAACACACACCCATACAATGCGCACCACCCCGTGATGTTTTTCTCACTCCTACTAGTGAATCTAATGTAACACACACCCATACAAGGCGCACCACCCCGTGATGTTTTTCTCACTCCTACTAGTGAATGTAATGTAACACACACCCATACAATGCGCACCACCCCGTGATGTTTTTCTCACTCCTACTAGTGAATGTAATGTAACACACACCCATACAAGGCGCACCACCCCGTGATGTTTTTCTCACTCCTACTAGTGAATCTAATGTAACACACACCCATACAAGGCGCACCACCCCATGATGTTTTTCTCACTCCTACTAGTGAATGTAATGTAACACACACCCATACAAGGCGCACCACCCCGTGATGTTTTTCTCACTCCTACTAGTGAATGTAATGTAACACACACCCATACAAGGCGCACCACCCCGTGATGTTTTTCTCACTCCTACTAGTGAATGTAATGTAACACACACACATACAAGGCGCACAACCCCGTGATGTTTTTCTCACTCCTACTAGTGAATGTAATGTAACACACACCCATACAAGGCGCACCACCCCGTGATGTTTTTCTCACTCCTACTAGTGAATCTAATGTAACACACACCCATACAAGGCGCACCACCCCGTGATGTTTTTCTCACTGCTACTAGTGAATCTAATGTAACACACAGCCCTGCAAGGCACACCACCCCGTGATGTTTTTCTCACTGCTACTAGTGAATCTAATGTAACACACACCCATACAATGCGCACCACCCCGTGATGTTTTTCTCACTCCTACTAGTGAATGTAATGTAACACACACCCATACAATGCGCACCACCCCGTGATGTTTTTCTCACTCCTACTAGTGAATTTAATGTAACACACACCCATACAATGCGCACCACCCCGTGATGTTTTTCTCACTGCTACTAGTGAATCTAATGTAACACACGCCCATACAATGCGCACCACCCCGTGATGTTTTTCTCACTCCTACTAGTGTATCTAATGTAACACACGCCCATACAATGCGCACCACCCCGTGATGTTTTTCTCACTCCTACTAGTGAATCTAATGTAACACACGCCCATACAATGCGCACCACCCCGTGATGTTTTTCTCACTCCTACTAGTGAATCTAATGTAACACACGCCCATACAATGCGCACCACCCCGTGATGTTTTTCTCACTCTTACTAGTGAATCTAATGTAACACACACCCATACAAGGCGCACCACCCCGTGATGTTTTTCTCACTCCTACTAGTGAATGTAATGTAACACACACCCATACAATGCGCACCACCCCGTGATGTTTTTCTCACTCCTACTAGTGAATGTAATGTAACACACACCCATACAAGGCGCACCACCCCGTGATGTTTTTCTCACTCCTACTAGTGAATCTAATGTAACACACACCCATACAAGGCGCACCACCCCATGATGTTTTTCTCACTCCTACTAGTGAATGTAATGTAACACACACCCATACAAGGCGCACCACCCCGTGATGTTTTTCTCACTCCTACTAGTGAATGTAATGTAACACACACCCATACAAGGCGCACCACCCCGTGATGTTTTTCTCACTCCTACTAGTGAATGTAATGTAACACACACCCATACAAGGCGCACAACCCCGTGACGTTTTTCTCACTCCTACTAGTGAATGTAATGTAACACACACCCATACAAGGCGCACCACCCCGTGATGTTTTTCTCACTCCTACTAGTGAATCTAATGTAACACACACCCATACAAGGCGCACCACCCCGTGATGTTTTTCTCACTGCTACTAGTGAATCTAATGTAACACACAGCCCTGCAAGGCACACCACCCCGTGATGTTTTTCTCACTGCTACTAGTGAATCTAATGTAACACACACCCATACAATGCGCACCACCCCGTGATGTTTTTCTCACTCCTACTAGTGAATGTAATGTAACACACACCCATACAATGCGCACCACCCCGTGATGTTTTTCTCACTCCTACTAGTGAATTTAATGTAACACACACCCATACAATGCGCACCACCCCGTGATGTTTTTCTCACTGCTACTAGTGAATCTAATGTAACACACGCCCATACAATGCGCACCACCCCGTGATGTTTTTCTCACTCCTACTAGTGTATCTAATGTAACACACGCCCATACAATGCGCACCACCCCGTGATGTTTTTCTCACTCCTACTAGTGAATCTAATGTAACACACGCCCATACAATGCGCACCACCCCGTGATGTTTTTCTCACTCCTACTAGTGAATCTAATGTAACACACACCCATACAAGGCGCACCACCCCGTGATGTTTTTCTCACTCCTACTAGTGAATCTAATGTAACACACACCCATACAATGCGCACCACCCCGTGATGTTTTTCTCACTCCTACTAGTGAATCTAATGTAACACACACCCATACAAGGCGAACCACCCCGTGATGTTTTTCTCACTCCTACTAGTGAATGTAATGTAACACACACCCATACAATCCGCACCACCCCGTGATGTTTTTCTCACTCCTACTAGTGAACGTAATGTAACACACACCCATACAAGGCGCACCACCCCGTGATGTTTTTCTCACTCCTACTAGTGAATCTAATGTAACACACACCCATACAAGGCGCACCACCCCGTGATGTTTTTCTCACTCCTACTAGTGAATCTAATGTAACACACACCCATACAAGGCGCACCACCCCGTGATGTTTTTCTCACTCCTACTAGTGAATCTAATGTAACACACGCCCATACAATGCGCACCACCCCGTGATGTTTTTCTCACTCCTACTAGTGAATCTAATGTAACACACGCCCATACAATGCGCACCACCCCGTGATGTTTTTCTCACTCCTACTAGTGAATGTAATGTAACAAACACCCATACAATGCGCACCACCCCGTGATGTTTTTCTCACTCCTACTAGTGAATGTAATGTAACACACGCCCATACAATGCGCACCACCCCGTGATGTTTTTCTCACTCCTACTAGTGAATGTTATGTAACACACGCCCATACAATGCGCACCACCCAGTGATGTTTTTCTCACTCCTACTAGTGAATCTAATGTAACACACACCCATACAATGCGCACCACCCCGTGATGTTTTTCTCACTCCTACTAGTGAATGTAATGTAACACACACCCATACAAGGTGCACCACCCCGTGATGTTTTTCTCACTCCTACTAGTGAATCTAATGTAACACACACCCATACAAGGCGCACCACCCCGTGATGTTTTTCTCACTCCTACTCGTGAATCTAATGTAACACACACCCATACAATGCGAACCACCCCGTGATGTTTATCTCACTTCTACTAGTGAATGTAATGTAACACACACCCATACAATGCGCACCACCCCGTGATGTTTTTCTCACTCCTACTAGTGAATCTAATGAAACACACACCGATACAATGCGCACCACCCCGTGATGTTTTTCTCACTGCTACTAGTGAATCTAATGTAACACACACCCATACAATGCGCACCACCCCGTGATGTTTTTCTCACTCCTACTAGTGAATCTAATGTAACACACAGCCCTGCAAGGCACACCACCCCGTGATGTTTTTCTCACTGCTACTAGTGAATCTAATGTAACACACACCCATACAATGCGCACCACCCCGTGATGTTTTTCTCACTCCTACTAGTGAATGTAATGTAACACACACCCATACAATGCGCACCACCCCATGATGTTTTTCTCACTCCTACTAGTGAATGTAATGTAACACACACCCATACAAGGCGCACCACCCCGTGATGTTTTTCTCACTCCTACTAGTGAATGTAATGTAACACACACCCATACAAGGCGCACCACCCCGTGATGTTTTTCTCACTCCTACTAGTGAATGTAATGTAACACACACCCATACAAGGCGCACAACCCCGTGATGTTTTTCTCACTCCTACTAGTGAATGTAATGTAACACACACCCATACAAGGCGCACCACCCCGTGATGTTTTTCTCACTCCTACTAGTGAATCTAATGTAACACACACCCATACAAGGCGCACCACCCCGTGATGTTTTTCTCACTGCTACTAGTGAATCTAATGTAACACACAGCCCTGCAAGGCACACCACCCCGTGATGTTTTTCTCACTGCTACTAGTGAATCTAATGTAACACACACCCATACAATGCGCACCACCCCGTGATGTTTTTCTCACTCCTACTAGTGAATGTAATGTAACACACACCCATACAATGCGCACCACCCCGTGATGTTTTTCTCACTCCTACTAGTGAATTTAATGTAACACACACCCATACGATGCGCACCACCCCGTGATGTTTTTCTCACTGCTACTAGTGAATCTAATGTAACACACGCCCATACAATGCGCACCACCCCGTGATGTTTTTCTCACTCCTACTAGTGTATCTAATGTAACACACGCCCATACAATGCGCACCACCCCGTGATGTTTTTCTCACTCCTACTAGTGAATCTAATGTAACACACGCCCATACAATGCGCACCACCCCGTGATGTTTTTCTCACTCCTACTAGTGAATCTAATGTAACACACGCCCATACAATGCGCACCACCCCGTGATGTTTTTCTCACTCTTACTAGTGAATCTAATGTAACACACACCCATACAAGGCGCACCACCCCGTGATGTTTTTCTCACTCCTACTAGTGAATGTAATGTAACACACACCCATACAATGCGCACCACCCCGTGATGTTTTTCTCACTCCTACTAGTGAATGTAATGTAACACACACCCATACAAGGCGCACCACCCCGTGATGTTTTTCTCACTCCTACTAGTGAATCTAATGTAACACACACCCATACAAGGCGCACCACCCCATGATGTTTTTCTCACTCCTACTAGTGAATGTAATGTAACACACACCCATACAAGGCGCACCACCCCGTGATGTTTTTCTCACTCCTACTAGTGAATGTAATGTAACACACACCCATACAAGGCGCACCACCCCGTGATGTTTTTCTCACTCCTACTAGTGAATGTAATGTAACACACACCCATACAAGGCGCACAACCCCGTGACGTTTTTCTCACTCCTACTAGTGAATGTAATGTAACACACACCCATACAAGGCGCACCACCCCGTGATGTTTTTCTCACTCCTACTAGTGAATCTAATGTAACACACACCCATACAAGGCGCACCACCCCGTGATGTTTTTCTCACTGCTACTAGTGAATCTAATGTAACACACAGCCCTGCAAGGCACACCACCCCGTGATGTTTTTCTCACTGCTACTAGTGAATCTAATGTAACACACACCCATACAATGCGCACCACCCCGTGATGTTTTTCTCACTCCTACTAGTGAATGTAATGTAACACACACCCATACAATGCGCACCACCCCGTGATGTTTTTCTCACTCCTACTAGTGAATTTAATGTAACACACACCCATACAATGCGCACCACCCCGTGATGTTTTTCTCACTGCTACTAGTGAATCTAATGTAACACACGCCCATACAATGCACACCACCCCGTGATGTTTTTCTCACTCCTACTAGTGTATCTAATGTAACACACGCCCATACAATGCGCACCACCCCGTGATGTTTTTCTCACTCCTACTAGTGAATCTAATGTAACACACGCCCATACAATGCGCACCACCCCGTGATGTTTTTCTCACTCCTACTAGTGAATCTAATGTAACACACACCCATACAAGGCGCACCACCCCGTGATGTTTTTCTCACTCCTACTAGTGAATCTAATGTAACACACACCCATACAATGCGCACCACCCCGTGATGTTTTTCTCACTCCTACTAGTGAATCTAATGTAACACACACCCATACAAGGCGAACCACCCCGTGATGTTTTTCTCACTCCTACTAGTGAATGTAATGTAACACACACCCATACAATCCGCACCACCCCGTGATGTTTTTCTCACTCCTACTAGTGAACGTAATGTAACACACACCCATACAAGGCGCACCACCCCGTGATGTTTTTCTCACTCCTACTAGTGAATCTAATGTAACACACACCCATACAAGGCGCACCACCCCGTGATGTTTTTCTCACTCCTACTAGTGAATGTAATGTAACACACACCCATACAAGGCGCACCACCCCGTGATGTTTTTCTCACTCCTACTAGTGAATCTAATGTAACACACGCCCATACAATGCGCACCACCCCGTGATGTTTTTCTCACTCCTACTAGTGAATCTAATGTAACACACGCCCATACAATGCGCACCACCCCGTGATGTTTTTCTCACTCCTACTAGTGAATGTAATGTAACAAACACCCATACAATGCGCACCACCCCGTGATGTTTTTCTCACTCCTACTAGTGAATGTAATGTAACACACGCCCATACAATGCGCACCACCCCGTGATGTTTTTCTCACTCCTACTAGTGAATGTTATGTAACACACACCCATACAATGCGCACCACCCAGTGATGTTTTTCTCACTCCTACTAGTGAATCTAATGTAACACACACCCATACAATGCGCACCACCCCGTGATGTTTTTCTCACTCCTACTAGTGAATGTAATGTAACACACACCCATACAAGGTGCACCACCCCGTGATGTTTTTCTCACTCCTACTAGTGAATCTAATGTAACACACACCCATACAAGGCGCACCACCCCGTGATGTTTTTCTCACTCCTACTCGTGAATCTAATGTAACACACACCCATACAATGCGAACCACCCCGTGATGTTTATCTCACTTCTACTAGTGAATGTAATGTAACACACACCCATACAATGCGCACCACCCCGTGATGTTTTTCTCACTCCTACTAGTGAATCTAATGAAACACACACCGATACAATGCGCACCACCCCGTGATGTTTTTCTCACTGCTACTAGTGAATCTAATGTAACACACACCCATACAATGCGCACCACCCCGTGATGTTTTTCTCACTCCTACTAGTGAATCTAATGTAACACACACCCATACAATGTGCACCACACCGTGATGTTTTTCTCACTCCTACTAGTGAATGTAATGTAACACACACCCATACAATGCGCACCACCCCGTGATGTTTTTCTCACTCCTACTAGTGAATGTAATGTAACACACACCCATACAATGCGCACCACCCCGTGATGTTTTTCTCACTGCTACTAGTGAATCTAATGTAACACACACCCATACAATGCGCACCACACCGTGATGTTTTTCTCACTGCTACTAGTGAATCTAATGTAACACACACCCATACAATGCGCACCACCCCGTGATGTTTTTCTCACTCCTACTAGTGAATCTAATGTAACACACACCCATACAATGCGCACCACCCCGTGATGTTTTTCTCACTCCTACTAGTGAATGTAATGTAACAAACACCCATACAATGCGTACCACCCCGTGATGTTTTTCTCACTCCTACTAGTGAATCTAATGTAACACACACCCATACAATGCGCAACACCCCGTGATCTTTTTCTCACTCCTGCTAGTGAATGTAATGTAACACACACCCATACAATGCGCACCACCCCGTGATGTTTTTCTCACTCCTACTAGTGAATCTAATGTAACACACACCCATACAATGCGCAACACCCCGTGATCTTTTTCTCACTCCTGCTAGTGAATGTAATGTAACACACACCCATACAATGCGCACCACCCCGTGATGTTTTTCTCACTCCTACTAGTGAATCTAATGTAACACACACCCATACAATGCGCACCACCCCGTGATGTTTTTCTCACTCCTACTAGTGAATGTAATGTAACAAACACCCATACAATGCGCACCACCCCGAGATGTTTTTCTCACTCCTACTAGTGAATCTAATGTAACACACACCCATACAATGCGCAACACCCCGTGATCTTTTTCTCACTCCTGCTAGTGAATGTAATGTAACACACACCCATACAATGCGCACCACCCCGTGATGTTTTTCTCACTCCTACTAGTGAATGTAATGTAACACACACCCATACAATGCGCACCACCCCGTGATGTTTTTCTCACTCCTACTAGTGAATGTAATGTAACACACACCCATACAATGCGCACCACCCCGTGATGTTTTTCTCCCTCCTACTAGTGAATGTAATGTAACACACACCCATACAATGCGCACCACCCCGTGATGATTTTCTCACTCCTACTAGTGAAAGTAATGTAACACACACCCATACAATGCGCACCACCCCGTGATGTTTTTCTCACTCCTACTAGTGAATGTAATGTAACACACACCCATACAATGCGCACGACCCCGTGATGTTTTTCTCACTCCTACTAGTGAATGTAACACACACCCATACAATGCGCACCACCCCGTGATGTTTTTCTCACTCCTACTAGTGAATCTAATGTAACACACACCCATACAATGCGCACCACCCCGTGATGTTTTTCTCACTCCTACTAGTGAATCTAATGTAACACACACCCATACAAGGCGCACCACCCCGTGATGTTTTTCTCACTCCTACTAGTGAATGTAATGTAACACACACCCATACAATGCGCACCACCCCGTGATGTTTTTCTCACTCCTACTAGTGAATGTAATGTAACACACACCCATACAAGGCGCACCACCCCGTGATGTTTTTCTCACTCCTACTAGTGAATCTAATGTAACACCCCCATACAAGGCGCACCACCCCATGATGTTTTTCTCACTCCTACTAGTGAATGTAATGTAACACACACCCATACAAGGCGCACCACCCCGTGATGTTTTTCTCACTCCTACTAGTGAATGTAATGTAACACACACCCATACAAGGCGCACCACCCCGTGATGTTTTTCTCACTCCTACTAGTGAATGTAATGTAACACACACCCATACAAGGCGCACAACCCCGTGATGTTTTTCTCACTCCTACTAGTGAATGTAATGTAACACACACCCATACAAGGCGCACCACCCCGTGATGTTTTTCTCACTCCTACTAGTGAATCTAATGTAACACACACCCATACAAGGCGCACCACCCCGTGATGTTTTTCTCACTGCTACTAGTGAATCTAATGTAACACACAGCCCTGCAAGGCACACCACCCCGTGATGTTTTTCTCACTGCTACTAGTGAATCTAATGTAACACACACCCATACAATGCGCACCACCCCGTGATGTTTTTCTCACTCCTACTAGTGAATTTAATGTAACACACACCCATACGATGCGCACCACCCCGTGATGTTTTTCTCACTGCTACTAGTGAATCTAATGTAACACACGCCCATACAATGCGCACCACCCCGTGATGTTTTTCTCACTCCTACTAGTGTATCTAATGTAACACACGCCCATACAATGCGCACCACCCCGTGATGTTTTTCTCACTCCTACTAGTGAATCTAATGTAACACACGCCCATACAATGCGCACCACCCCGTGATGTTTTTCTCACTCCTACTAGTGAATCTAATGTAACACACGCCCATACAATGCGCACCACCCCGTGATGTTTTTCTCACTCTTACTAGTGAATCTAATGTAACACACACCCATACAAGGCGCACCACCCCGTGATGTTTTTCTCACTCCTACTAGTGAATGTAATGTAACACACACCCATACAATGCGCACCACCCCGTGATGTTTTTCTCACTCCTACTATTGAATGTAATGTAACACACACCCATACAAGGCGCACCACCCCGTGATGTTTTTCTCACTCCTACTAGTGAATCTAATGTAACACACACCCATACAAGGCGCACCACCCCATGATGTTTTTCTCACTCCTACTAGTGAATGTAATGTAACACACACCCATACAAGGCGCACCACCCCGTGATGTTTTTCTCACTCCTACTAGTGAATGTAATGTAACACACACCCATACAAGGCGCACCACCCCGTGATGTTTTTCTCACTCCTACTAGTGAATGTAATGTAACACACACCCATACAAGGCGCACAACCCCGTGACGTTTTTCTCACTCCTACTAGTGAATGTAATGTAACACACACCCATACAAGGCGCACCACCCCGTGATGTTTTTCTCACTCCTACTAGTGAATCTAATGTAACACACACCCATACAAGGCGCACCACCCCGTGATGTTTTTCTCACTGCTACTAGTGAATCTAATGTAACACACAGCCCTGCAAGGCACACCACCCCGTGATGTTTTTCTCACTGCTACTAGTGAATCTAATGTAACACACACCCATACAATGCGCACCACCCCGTGATGTTTTTCTCACTCCTACTAGTGAATGTAATGTAACACACACCCATACAATGCGCACCACCCCGTGATGTTTTTCTCACTCCTACTAGTGAATTTAATGTAACACACACCCATACAATGCGCACCACCCCGTGATGTTTTTCTCACTGCTACTAGTGAATCTAATGTAACACACGCCCATACAATGCACACCACCCCGTGATGTTTTTCTCACTCCTACTAGTGTATCTAATGTAACACACGCCCATACAATGCGCACCACCCCGTGATGTTTTTCTCACTCCTACTAGTGAATCTAATGTAACACACGCCCATACAATGCGCACCACCCCGTGATGTTTTTCTCACTCCTACTAGTGAATCTAATGTAACACACACCCATACAAGGCGCACCACCCCGTGATGTTTTTCTCACTCCTACTAGTGAATCTAATGTAACACACACCCATACAATGCGCACCACCCCGTGATGTTTTTCTCACTCCTACTAGTGAATCTAATGTAACACACACCCATACAAGGCGAACCACCCCGTGATGTTTTTCTCACTCCTACTAGTGAATGTAATGTAACACACACCCATACAATCCGCACCACCCCGTGATGTTTTTCTCACTCCTACTAGTGAACGTAATGTAACACACACCCATACAAGGCGCACCACCCCGTGATGTTTTTCTCACTCCTACTAGTGAATCTAATGTAACACACACCCATACAAGGCGCACCACCCCGTGATGTTTTTCTCACTCCTACTAGTGAATGTAATGTAACACACACCCATACAAGGCGCACCACCCCGTGATGTTTTTCTCACTCCTACTAGTGAATCTAATGTAACACACGCCCATACAATGCGCACCACCCCGTGATGTTTTTCTCACTCCTACTAGTGAATCTAATGTAACACACGCCCATACAATGCGCACCACCCCGTGATGTTTTTCTCACTCCTACTAGTGAATGTAATGTAACAAACACCCATACAATGCGCACCACCCCGTGATGTTTTTCTCACTCCTACTAGTGAATGTAATGTAACACACGCCCATACAATGCGCACCACCCCGTGATGTTTTTCTCACTCCTACTAGTGAATGTTATGTAACACACACCCATACAATGCGCACCACCCAGTGATGTTTTTCTCACTCCTACTAGTGAATCTAATGTAACACACACCCATACAATGCGCACCACCCCGTGATGTTTTTCTCACTCCTACTAGTGAATGTAATGTAACACACACCCATACAAGGTGCACCACCCCGTGATGTTTTTCTCACTCCTACTAGTGAATCTAATGTAACACACACCCATACAAGGCGCACCACCCCGTGATGTTTTTCTCACTCCTACTCGTGAATCTAATGTAACACACACCCATACAATGCGAACCACCCCGTGATGTTTATCTCACTTCTACTAGTGAATGTAATGTAACACACACCCATACAATGCGCACCACCCCGTGATGTTTTTCTCACTCCTACTAGTGAATCTAATGAAACACACACCGATACAATGCGCACCACCCCGTGATGTTTTTCTCACTGCTACTAGTGAATCTAATGTAACACACACCCATACAATGCGCACCACCCCGTGATGTTTTTCTCACTCCTACTAGTGAATCTAATGTAACACACACCCATACAATGTGCACCACACCGTGATGTTTTTCTCACTCCTACTAGTGAATGTAATGTAACACACACCCATACAATGCGCACCACCCCGTGATGTTTTTCTCACTCCTACTAGTGAATGTAATGTAACACACACCCATACAAGGCGCACAACCCCGTGATGTTTTTCTCACTCCTACTAGTGAATGTAATGTAACACACACCCATACAAGGCGCACCACCCCGTGATGTTTTTCTCACTCCTACTAGTGAATGTAATGTAACACACACCCATACAAGGCGCACCACCCCGTGATGTTTTTCTCACTCCTACTAGTGAATGTAATGTAACACACACCCATACAAGGCGCACAACCCCGTGATGTTTTTCTCACTCCTACTAGTGAATGTAATGTAACACACACCCATACAAGGCGCACCACCCCGTGATGTTTTTCTCACTCCTACTAGTGAATCTAATGTAACACACACCCATACAAGGCGCACCACCCCGTGATGTTTTTCTCACTGCTACTAGTGAATCTAATGTAACACACAGCCCTGCAAGGCACACCACCCCGTGATGTTTTTCTCACTGCTACTAGTGAATCTAATGTAACACACACCCATACAATGCGCACCACCCCGTGATGTTTTTCTCACTCCTACTAGTGAATTTAATGTAACACACACCCATACGATGCGCACCACCCCGTGATGTTTTTCTCACTGCTACTAGTGAATCTAATGTAACACACGCCCATACAATGCGCACCACCCCGTGATGTTTTTCTCACTCCTACTAGTGTATCTAATGTAACACACGCCCATACAATGCGCACCACCCCGTGATGTTTTTCTCACTCCTACTAGTGAATCTAATGTAACACACGCCCATACAATGCGCACCACCCCGTGATGTTTTTCTCACTCCTACTAGTGAATCTAATGTAACACACGCCCATACAATGCGCACCACCCCGTGATGTTTTTCTCACTCTTACTAGTGAATCTAATGTAACACACACCCATACAAGGCGCACCACCCCGTGATGTTTTTCTCACTCCTACTAGTGAATGTAATGTAACACACACCCATACAATGCGCACCACCCCGTGATGTTTTTCTCACTCCTACTAGTGAATGTAATGTAACACACACCCATACAAGGCGCACCACCCCGTGATGTTTTTCTCACTCCTACTAGTGAATCTAATGTAACACACACCCATACAAGGCGCACCACCCCATGATGTTTTTCTCACTCCTACTAGTGAATGTAATGTAACACACACCCATACAAGGCGCACCACCCCGTGATGTTTTTCTCACTCCTACTAGTGAATGTAATGTAACACACACCCATACAAGGCGCACCACCCCGTGATGTTTTTCTCACTCCTACTAGTGAATGTAATGTAACACACACCCATACAAGGCGCACAACCCCGTGACGTTTTTCTCACTCCTACTAGTGAATGTAATGTAACACACACCCATACAAGGCGCACCACCCCGTGATGTTTTTCTCACTCCTACTAGTGAATCTAATGTAACACACACCCATACAAGGCGCACCACCCCGTGATGTTTTTCTCACTGCTACTAGTGAATCTAATGTAACACACAGCCCTGCAAGGCACACCACCCCGTGATGTTTTTCTCACTGCTACTAGTGAATCTAATGTAACACACACCCATACAATGCGCACCACCCCGTGATGTTTTTCTCACTCCTACTAGTGAATGTAATGTAACACACACCCATACAATGCGCACCACCCCGTGATGTTTTTCTCACTCCTACTAGTGAATTTAATGTAACACACACCCATACAATGCGCACCACCCCGTGATGTTTTTCTCACTGCTACTAGTGAATCTAATGTAACACACGCCCATACAATGCACACCACCCCGTGATGTTTTTCTCACTCCTACTAGTGTATCTAATGTAACACACGCCCATACAATGCGCACCACCCCGTGATGTTTTTCTCACTCCTACTAGTGAATCTAATGTAACACACGCCCATACAATGCGCACCACCCCGTGATGTTTTTCTCACTCCTACTAGTGAATCTAATGTAACACACACCCATACAAGGCGCACCACCCCGTGATGTTTTTCTCACTCCTACTAGTGAATCTAATGTAACACACACCCATACAATGCGCACCACCCCGTGATGTTTTTCTCACTCCTACTAGTGAATCTAATGTAACACACACCCATACAAGGCGAACCACCCCGTGATGTTTTTCTCACTCCTACTAGTGAATGTAATGTAACACACACCCATACAATCCGCACCACCCCGTGATGTTTTTCTCACTCCTACTAGTGAACGTAATGTAACACACACCCATACAAGGCGCACCACCCCGTGATGTTTTTCTCACTCCTACTAGTGAATCTAATGTAACACACACCCATACAAGGCGCACCACCCCGTGATGTTTTTCTCACTCCTACTAGTGAATGTAATGTAACACACACCCATACAAGGCGCACCACCCCGTGATGTTTTTCTCACTCCTACTAGTGAATCTAATGTAACACACGCCCATACAATGCGCACCACCCCGTGATGTTTTTCTCACTCCTACTAGTGAATCTAATGTAACACACGCCCATACAATGCGCACCACCCCGTGATGTTTTTCTCACTCCTACTAGTGAATGTAATGTAACAAACACCCATACAATGCGCACCACCCCGTGATGTTTTTCTCACTCCTACTAGTGAATGTAATGTAACACACGCCCATACAATGCGCACCACCCCGTGATGTTTTTCTCACTCCTACTAGTGAATGTTATGTAACACACACCCATACAATGCGCACCACCCAGTGATGTTTTTCTCACTCCTACTAGTGAATCTAATGTAACACACACCCATACAATGCGCACCACCCCGTGATGTTTTTCTCACTCCTACTAGTGAATGTAATGTAACACACACCCATACAAGGTGCACCACCCCGTGATGTTTTTCTCACTCCTACTAGTGAATCTAATGTAACACACACCCATACAAGGCGCACCACCCCGTGATGTTTTTCTCACTCCTACTCGTGAATCTAATGTAACACACACCCATACAATGCGAACCACCCCGTGATGTTTATCTCACTTCTACTAGTGAATGTAATGTAACACACACCCATACAATGCGCACCACCCCGTGATGTTTTTCTCACTCCTACTAGTGAATCTAATGAAACACACACCGATACAATGCGCACCACCCCGTGATGTTTTTCTCACTGCTACTAGTGAATCTAATGTAACACACACCCATACAATGCGCACCACCCCGTGATGTTTTTCTCACTCCTACTAGTGAATCTAATGTAACACACACCCATACAATGTGCACCACACCGTGATGTTTTTCTCACTCCTACTAGTGAATGTAATGTAACACACACCCATACAATGCGCACCACCCCGTGATGTTTTTCTCACTCCTACTAGTGAATGTAATGTAACACACACCCATACAATGCGCACCACCCCGTGATGTTTTTCTCACTGCTACTAGTGAATCTAATGTAACACACACCCATACAATGCGCACCACACCGTGATGTTTTTCTCACTGCTACTAGTGAATCTAATGTAACACACACCCATACAATGCGCACCACCCCGTGATGTTTTTCTCACTCCTACTAGTGAATCTAATGTAACACACACCCATACAATGCGCACCACCCCGTGATGTTTTTCTCACTCCTACTAGTGAATGTAATGTAACAAACACCCATACAATGCGTACCACCCCGTGATGTTTTTCTCACTCCTACTAGTGAATCTAATGTAACACACACCCATACAATGCGCAACACCCCGTGATCTTTTTCTCACTCCTGCTAGTGAATGTAATGTAACACACACCCATACAATGCGCACCACCCCGTGATGTTTTTCTCACTCCTACTAGTGAATCTAATGTAACACACACCCATACAATGCGCAACACCCCGTGATCTTTTTCTCACTCCTGCTAGTGAATGTAATGTAACACACACCCATACAATGCGCACCACCCCGTGATGTTTTTCTCACTCCTACTAGTGAATCTAATGTAACACACACCCATACAATGCGCACCACCCCGTGATGTTTTTCTCACTCCTACTAGTGAATGTAATGTAACAAACACCCATACAATGCGCACCACCCCGAGATGTTTTTCTCACTCCTACTAGTGAATCTAATGTAACACACACCCATACAATGCGCAACACCCCGTGATCTTTTTCTCACTCCTGCTAGTGAATGTAATGTAACACACACCCATACAATGCGCACCACCCCGTGATGTTTTTCTCACTCCTACTAGTGAATGTAATGTAACACACACCCATACAATGCGCACCACCCCGTGATGTTTTTCTCACTCCTACTAGTGAATGTAATGTAACACACACCCATACAATGCGCACCACCCCGTGATGTTTTTCTCCCTCCTACTAGTGAATGTAATGTAACACACACCCATACAATGCGCACCACCCCGTGATGATTTTCTCACTCCTACTAGTGAAAGTAATGTAACACACACCCATACAATGCGCACCACCCCGTGATGTTTTTCTCACTCCTACTAGTGAATGTAATGTAACACACACCCATACAATGCGCACGACCCCGTGATGTTTTTCTCACTCCTACTAGTGAATGTAACACACACCCATACAATGCGCACCACCCCGTGATGTTTTTCTCACTCCTACTAGTGAATCTAATGTAACACACACCCATACAATGCGCACCACCCCGTGATGTTTTTCTCACTCCTACTAGTGAATCTAATGTAACACACACCCATACAAGGCGCACCACCCCGTGATGTTTTTCTCACTCCTACTAGTGAATGTAATGTAACACACACCCATACAATGCGCACCACCCCGTGATGTTTTTCTCACTCCTACTAGTGAATGTAATGTAACACACACCCATACAAGGCGCACCACCCCGTGATGTTTTTCTCACTCCTACTAGTGAATCTAATGTAACACCCCCATACAAGGCGCACCACCCCATGATGTTTTTCTCACTCCTACTAGTGAATGTAATGTAACACACACCCATACAAGGCGCACCACCCCGTGATGTTTTTCTCACTCCTACTAGTGAATGTAATGTAACACACACCCATACAAGGCGCACCACCCCGTGATGTTTTTCTCACTCCTACTAGTGAATGTAATGTAACACACACCCATACAAGGCGCACAACCCCGTGATGTTTTTCTCACTCCTACTAGTGAATGTAATGTAACACACACCCATACAAGGCGCACCACCCCGTGATGTTTTTCTCACTCCTACTAGTGAATCTAATGTAACACACACCCATACAAGGCGCACCACCCCGTGATGTTTTTCTCACTGCTACTAGTGAATCTAATGTAACACACAGCCCTGCAAGGCACACCACCCCGTGATGTTTTTCTCACTGCTACTAGTGAATCTAATGTAACACACACCCATACAATGCGCACCACCCCGTGATGTTTTTCTCACTCCTACTAGTGAATGTAATGTAACACACACCCATACAATGCGCACCACCCCGTGATGATTTTCTCACTCCTACTAGTGAAAGTAATGTAACACACACCCATACAATGCGCACCACCCCGTGATGTTTTTCTCACTCCTACTAGTGAATGTAATGTAACACACACCCATACAATGCGCACGACCCCGTGATGTTTTTCTCACTCCTACTAGTGAATGTAACACACACCCATACAATGCGCACCACCCCGTGATGTTTTTCTCACTCCTACTAGTGAATCTAATGTAACACACACCCATACAATGCGCACCACCCCGTGATGTTTTTCTCACTCCTACTAGTGAATCTAATGTAACACACACCCATACAAGGCGCACCACCCCGTGATGTTTTTCTCACTCCTACTAGTGAATGTAATGTAACACACACCCATACAATGCGCACCACCCCGTGATGTTTTTCTCACTCCTACTAGTGAATGTAATGTAACACACACCCATACAAGGCGCACCACCCCGTGATGTTTTTCTCACTCCTACTAGTGAATCTAATGTAACACCCCCATACAAGGCGCACCACCCCATGATGTTTTTCTCACTCCTACTAGTGAATGTAATGTAACACACACCCATACAAGGCGCACCACCCCGTGATGTTTTTCTCACTCCTACTAGTGAATGTAATGTAACACACACCCATACAAGGCGCACCACCCCGTGATGTTTTTCTCACTCCTACTAGTGAATGTAATGTAACACACACCCATACAAGGCGCACAACCCCGTGATGTTTTTCTCACTCCTACTAGTGAATGTAATGTAACACACACCCATACAAGGCGCACCACCCCGTGATGTTTTTCTCACTCCTACTAGTGAATCTAATGTAACACACACCCATACAAGGCGCACCACCCCGTGATGTTTTTCTCACTGCTACTAGTGAATCTAATGTAACACACAGCCCTGCAAGGCACACCACCCCGTGATGTTTTTCTCACTGCTACTAGTGAATCTAATGTAACACACACCCATACAATGCGCACCACCCCGTGATGTTTTTCTCACTCCTACTAGTGAATCTAATGTAACACACACCCATACAATGCGCACCACCCCGTGATGTTTTTCTCACTGCTACTAGTGAATGTAATGTAACACACACCCATACAATGCGCACCACCCCGTGATGTTTTTCTCACTCCTACTAGTGAATGTAATGTAACACACACCCATACAATGCGCACCACCCCGTGATGTTTTTCTCACTCCTACTAGTGAATGTAATGTAACACACACCCATACAATGCGCACCACCCCGTGATGTTTTTCTCCCTCCTACTAGTGAATGTAATGTAACACACGCCCATACAATGCGCACCACCCCGTGATGTTTTTCTCACTGCTACTAGTGAATCTAATGTAACACACGCCCATACAATGCGCACCACCCCGTGATGTTTTTCTCACTCCTACTAGTGAATCTAATGTAACACACGCCCATACAATGCGCACCACCCCGTGATGTTTTTCTCACTCCTACTAGTGAATCTAATGTAACACACACCCATACAATGCGCACCACCCCGTGATGTTTTTCTCACTCCTACTAGTGTATGTAATGTAACACACACCCATACAATGCGCACCACCCCGTGATGTTTTTCTCACTCCTACTAGTGAATGTAATGTAACACACGCCCATACAATGCGCACCACCCCGTGATGTTTTTCTCACTCCTACTAGTGAATGTAATGTAACACACGCCCATACAATGCGCACCACCCCGTGATGTTTTTCTCACTGCTACTAGTGAATCTAATGTAACACACGCCCATACAATGCGCACCACCCCGTGATGTTTTTCTCACTCCTACTAGTGAATCTAATGTAACACACGCCCATACAATGCGCACCACCCCGTGATGTTTTTCTCACTCCTACTAGTGAATCTAATGTAACACACACCCATACAATGCGCACCACCCCGTGATGTTTTTCTCCCTCCTACTAGTGAATGTAATGTAACACACACCCATACAATGCGCACCACCCCGGGATGATTTTCTCACTCCTACTAGTGAATCTAATGTAACACACACCCATACAATGCGCACCACCCCGTGATGTTTTTCTCACTCCTACTAGTGAATGTAATGTAACACACACCCATACAATGCGCACCACCCCGTGATGTTTTTCTCACTCCTACTAGTGAATTTAATGTAACACACACCCATACAATGCGCACCACCCCGTGATGTTTTTCTCACTGCTACTAGTGAATCTAATGTAACACACGCCCATACAATGCGCACCACCCCGTGATGTTTTTCTCACTCCTACTAGTGTATCTAATGTAACACACGCCCATACAATGCGCACCACTCCGTGATGTTTTTCTCACTCCTACTAGTGAATCTAATGTAACACACGCCCATACAATGCGCACCACCCCGTGATGTTTTTCTCACTCCTACTAGTGAATCTAATGTAACACACGCCCATACAATGCGCACCACCCCGTGATGTTTTGCTCACTCCTACTAGTGAATGTAATGTAACACACACCCATACAATGCGCACCACCCCGTGAGGTTTTTCTCACTCCTACTAGTGAATCTAATGTAACACACGCCCATACAATGCGCACCACCCCGTGATGTTTTTCTCACTCCTACTAGTGAATGTAATGTAACACACACCCATACAAGGCGCACCACCCCATGATGTTTTTCTCACTCCTACTAGTGAATGTAATGTAACACACACCCATACAAGGCGCACCACCCCGTGATGTTTTTCTAACTCCTACTAGTGAATGTAATGTAACACACACCCATACAAGGCGCACCACCCCGTGATGTTTTTCTCACTCCTACTAGTGAATGTAATGTGACACACACCCATACAAGGCGCACAACCCCGTGATGTTTTTCTCACTCCTACTAGTGAATGTAATGTAACACACACCCATACAAGGCGCACCACCCCGTGATGTTTTTCTCACTCCTACTAGTGAATCTAATGTAACACACACCCATACAAGGCGCACCACCCCGTGAAGTTTTTCTCACTGCTACTAGTGAATCTAATGTAACACACAGCCCTGCAAGGCACACCACCCCGTGATGTTTTTCTCACTGCTACTAGTGAATCTAATGTAACACACACCCATACAATGCGCACCACCCCGTGATGTTTTTCTCACTCCTACTAGTGAATCTAATGTAACACACACCCATACAATGCGCACCACCCCGTGATGTTTTTCTCACTGCTACTAGTGAATGTAATGTAACACATACCCATACAATGCGCACCACCCCGTGATGTTTTTCTCACTCCTACTAGTGAATGTAATGTAACACACACCCATACAATGCGCACCACCCCGTGATGTTTTTCTCACTCCTACTAGTGAATGTAATGTAACACACAACCATACAATGCGCACCACCCCGTGATGTTTTTCTCCCTCCTACTAGTGAATGTAATGTAACACACACCCATACAATGCGCACCACCCCGTGATGATTTTCTCACTCCTACTAGTGAAAGTAATGTAACACACACCCATACAATGCGCACCACCCCGTGATGTTTTTCTCACTCCTACTAGTGAATGTAATGTAACACACACCCATACAATGCGCACCACCCCGTGATGTTTTTCTCACTCCTACTAGTGAATGTAACACACACCCATACAATGCGCACCACCCCGTGATGTTTTTCTCACTCCTACTAGTGAATCTAATGTAACACACACCCATACAATGCGCACCACCCCGTGATGTTTTTCTCACTCCTACTAGTGAATCTAATGTAACACACACCCATACAAGGCGCACCACCCCGTGATGTTTTTCTCACTCCTACTAGTGAATGTAATGTAACACACACCCATACAATGCGCACCACCCCGTGATGTTTTTCTCACTCCTACTAGTGAATGTAATGTAACACACACCCATACAAGGCGCACCACCCCGTGATGTTTTTCTCACTCCTACTAGTGAATCTAATGTAACACACACCCATACAAGGCGCACCACCCCATGATGTTTTTCTCACTCCTACTAGTGAATGTAATGTAACACACACCCATACAAGGCGCACCACCCCGTGATGTTTTTCTCACTCCTACTAGTGAATGTAATGTAACACACACCCATACAAGGCGCACCACCCCGTGATGTTTTTCTCACTCCTACTAGTGAATGTAATGTAACACACACCCATACAAGGCGCACAACCCCGTGATGTTTTTCTCACTCCTACTAGTGAATGTAATGTAACACACACCCATACAAGGCGCACCACCCCGTGATGTTTTTCTCACTCCTACTAGTGAATCTAATGTAACACACACCCATACAAGGCGCACCACCCCGTGATGTTTTTCTCACTGCTACTAGTGAATCTAATGTAACACACAGCCCTGCAAGGCACACCACCCCGTGATGTTTTTCTCACTGCTACTAGTGAATCTAATGTAACACACACCCATACAATGCGCACCACCCCGTGATGTTTTTCTCACTCCTACTAGTGAATCTAATGTAACACACACCCATACAATGCGCACCACCCCGTGATGTTTTTCTCACTGCTACTAGTGAATGTAATGTAACACACACCCATACAATGCGCACCACCCCGTGATGTTTTTCTCACTCCTACTAGTGAATGTAATGTAACACACACCCATACAATGCGCACCACCCCGTGATGTTTTTCTCACTCCTACTAGTGAATGTAATGTAACACACACCCATACAATGCGCACCACCCCGTGATGTTTTTCTCACTCCTACTAGTGAATGTAATGTAACACACGCCCATACAATGCGCACCACCCCGTGATGTTTTTCTCACTGCTACTAGTGAATCTAATGTAACACACGCCCATACAATGCGCACCACCCCGTGATGTTTTTCTCACTCCTACTAGTGAATCTAATGTAACACACGCCCATACAATGCGCACCACCCCGTGATGTTTTTCTCACTCCTACTAGTGAATCTAATGTAACACACGCCCATACAATGCGCACCACCCCGTGATGTTTTTCTCACTCCTACTAGTGAATCTAATGTAACACACACCCATACAAGGCGCACCACCCCGTGATGTTTTTCTCACTCCTACTAGTGAATCTAATGTAACACACACCCATACAATGCGCACCACCCCGTGATGTTTTTCTCACTCCTACTAGTGAATCTAATGTAACACACACCCATACAAGGCGAACCACCCCGTGATGTTTTTCTCACTCCTACTAGTGAATGTAATGTAACACACACCCATACAATCCGCACCACCCCGTGATGTTTTTCTCACTCCTACTAGTGAACGTAATGTAACACACACCCATACAAGGCCCACCACCCCGTGATGTTTTTCTCACTCCTACTAGTGAATCTAATGTAACACACACCCATACAAGGCGCACCACCCCGTGATGTTTTTCTCACTCCTACTAGTGAATCTAATGTAACACACACCCATACAAGGCGCACCACCCCGTGATGTTTTTCTCACTCCTACTAGTGAATCTAATGTAACACACGCCCATACAATGCGCACCACCCCGTGATGTTTTTCTCACTCCTACTAGTGAATCTAATGTAACACACGCCCATACAATGCGCACCACCCCGTGATGTTTTTCTCACTCCTACTAGTGAATCTAATGTAACACACGCCCATACAATGCGCACCACCCCGTGATGTTTTTCTCACTCCTACTAGTGAATGTAATGTAACAAACACCCATACAATGCGCACCACCCCGTGATGTTTTTCTCACTCCTACTAGTGAATGTAATGTAACACACGCCAATACAATGCGCACCACCCCGTGATGTTTTTCTCACTCCTACTAGTGAATGTTATGTAACACACACCCATACAATGCGCACCACCCAGTGATGTTTTTCTCACTCCTACTAGTGAATCTAATGTAACACACACCCATACAATGCGCACCACCCCGTGATGTTTTTCTCACTCCTACTAGTGAATGTAATGTAACACACACCCATACAAGGCGCACCACCCCGTGATGTTTTTCTCACTCCTACTAGTGAATCTAATGTAACACACACCCATACAAGGCGCACCACCCCGTGATGTTTTTCTCACTCCTACTCGTGAATCTAATGTAACACACACCCATACAATGCGCACCACGCCGTGATGTTTATCTCACTTCTACTAGTGAATGTAATGTAACACACACCCATACAATGCGCACCACCCCGTGATGTTTTTCTCACTCCTACTAGTGAATCTAATGAAACACACACCGATACAATGCGCACCACCCCGTGATGTTTTTCTCACTGCTACTAGTGAATCTAATGTAACACACACCCATACAATGCGCACCACCCCGTGATGTTTTTCTCACTCCTACTAGTGAATCTAATGTAACACACACCCATACAATGCGCACCACACCGTGATGTTTTTCTCACTCCTACTAGTGAATGTAATGTAACACACACCCATACGATGCGCACCACCCCGTGATGTTTTTCTCACTCCTACTAGTGAATGTAATGTAACACACAGCCATACAATGCGCAGCACCCCGTGATGTTTTTCTCACTGCTACTAGTGAATCTAATGTAACACACACCCATACAATGCGCACCACACCGTGATGTTTTTCTCACTGCTACTAGTGAATCTAATGTAACACACACCCATACAATGCGCACCACCCCGTGATGTTTTTCTCACTCCTACTAGTGAATCTAATGTAACACACACCCATACAATGCGCACCACCCCGTGATGTTTTTCTCACTCCTACTAGTGAATGTAATGTAACAAACACCCATACAATGCGCACCACCCCGTGATGTTTTTCTCACTCCTACTAGTGAATCTAATGTAACACACACCCATACAATGCGCAACACCCCGTGATCTTTTTCTCACTCCTGCTAGTGAATGTAATGTAACACACACCCATACAATGCGCACCACCCCGTGATGTTTTTCTCACTCCTACTAGTGAATGTAATGTAACACACACCCATACAATGCGCACCACCCCGTGATGTTTTTCTCACTCCTACTAGTGAATGTAATGTAACACACACCCATACAATGCGCACCACCCCGTGATGTTTTTCTCCCTCCTACTAGTGAATGTAATGTAACACACACCCATACAATGCGCACCACCCCGTGATGATTTTCTCACTCCTACTAGTGAAAGTAATGTAACACACACCCATACAATGCGCACACCCCGTGATGTTTTTCTCACTCCTACTAGTGAATGTAATGTAACACACGCCCATACAATGCGCACCACCCCGTGATGTTTTTCTCACTCCTACTAGTGAATGTAATGTAACACACGCCCATACAATGCGCACCACCCCGTGATGTTTTTCTCACTGCTACTAGTGAATCTAATGTAACACACGCCCATACAATGCGCACCACCCCGTGATGTTTTTCTCACTCCTACTAGTGAATCTAGTGTAACACACGCCCATACAATGCGCACCACCCCGTGATGTTTTTCTCACTCCTACTAGTGAATCTAATGTAACACACACCCATACAATGCGCACCACCCCGTGATGTTTTTCTCCCTCCTACTAGTGAATGTAATGTAACACACACCCATACAATGCGCACCACCCCGGGATGATTTTCTCACTCCTACTAGTGAATCTAATGTAACACACACCCATACAAGGCGCACCACCCCATGATGTTTTTCTCACTCCTACTAGTGAATGTAATGTAACACACACCCATACAAGGCGCACCACCCCGTGATGTTTTTCTAACTCCTACTAGTGAATGTAATGTAACACACACCCATACAAGGCGCCACCACCCCGTGATGTTTTTCTCACTCCTACTAGTGAATGTAATGTGACACACACCCATACAAGGCGCACAACCCCGTGATGTTTTTCTCACTCCTACTAGTGAATGTAATGTAACACACACCCATACAAGGCGCACCACCCCGTGATGTTTTTCTCACTCCTACTAGTGAATCTAATGTAACACACACCCATACAAGGCGCACCACCCCGTGAAGTTTTTCTCACTGCTACTAGTGAATCTAATGTAACACACAGCCCTGCAAGGCACACCACCCCGTGATGTTTTTCTCACTGCTACTAGTGAATCTAATGTAACACACACCCATACAATGCGCACCACCCCGTGATGTTTTTCTCACTCCTACTAGTGAATCTAATGTAACACACACCCATACAATGCGCACCACCCCGTGATGTTTTTCTCACTGCTACTAGTGAATGTAATGTAACACATACCCATACAATGCGCACCACCCCGTGATGTTTTTCTCACTCCTACTAGTGAATGTAATGTAACACACACCCATACAATGCGCACCACCACGTGATGTTTTTCTCACTCCTACTAGTGAATGTAATGTAACACACAACCATACAATGCGCACCACCCCGTGATGTTTTTCTCACTCCTACTAGTGAATGTAACACACACCCATACAATGCGCACCACCCCGTGATGTTTTTCTCACTCCTACTAGTGAATCTAATGTAACACACACCCATACAATGCGCACCACCCCGTGATGTTTTTCTCACTCCTACTAGTGAATCTAATGTAACACACACCCATACAAGGCGCACCACCCCGTGATGTTTTTCTCACTCCTACTAGTGAATGTAATGTAACACACACCCATACAATGCGCACCACCCCGTGATGTTTTTCTCACTCCTACTAGTGAATGTAATGTAACACACACCCATACAAGGCGCACCACCCCGTGATGTTTTTCTCACTCCTACTAGTGAATCTAATGTAACACACACCCATACAAGGCGCACCACCCCATGATGTTTTTCTCACTCCTACTAGTGAATGTAATGTAACACACACCCATACAAGGCGCACCACCCCGTGATGTTTTTCTCACTCCTACTAGTGAATGTAATGTAACACACACCCATACAAGGCGCACCACCCCGTGATGTTTTTCTCACTCCTACTAGTGAATGTAATGTAACACACACCCATACAAGGCGCACAACCCCGTGATGTTTTTCTCACTCCTACTAGTGAATGTAATGTAACACACACCCATACAAGGCGCACCACCCCGTGATGTTTTTCTCACTCCTACTAGTGAATCTAATGTAACACACACCCATACAAGGCGCACCACCCCGTGATGTTTTTCTCACTGCTACTAGTGAATCTAATGTAACACACAGCCCTGCAAGGCACACCACCCCGTGATGTTTTTCTCACTGCTACTAGTGAATCTAATGTAACACACACCCATACAATGCGCACCACCCCGTGATGTTTTTCTCACTCCTACTAGTGAATCTAATGTAACACACACCCATACAATGCGCACCACCCCGTGATGTTTTTCTCACTGCTACTAGTGAATGTAATGTAACACACACCCATACAATGCGCACCACCCCGTGATGTTTTTCTCACTCCTACTAGTGAATGTAATGTAACACACACCCATACAATGCGCACCACCCCGTGATGTTTTTCTCACTCCTACTAGTGAATGTAATGTAACACACACCCATACAATGCGCACCACCCCGTGATGTTTTTCTCACTCCTACTAGTGAATGTAATGTAACACACGCCCATACAATGCGCACCACCCCGTGATGTTTTTCTCACTGCTACTAGTGAATCTAATGTAACACACGCCCATACAATGCGCACCACCCCGTGATGTTTTTCTCACTCCTACTAGTGAATCTAATGTAACACACGCCCATACAATGCGCACCACCCCGTGATGTTTTTCTCACTCCTACTAGTGAATCTAATGTAACACACGCCCATACAATGCGCACCACCCCGTGATGTTTTTCTCACTCCTACTAGTGAATCTAATGTAACACACACCCATACAAGGCGCACCACCCCGTGATGTTTTTCTCACTCCTACTAGTGAATCTAATGTAACACACACCCATACAATGCGCACCACCCCGTGATGTTTTTCTCACTCCTACTAGTGAATCTAATGTAACACACACCCATACAAGGCGAACCACCCCGTGATGTTTTTCTCACTCCTACTAGTGAATGTAATGTAACACACACCCATACAATCCGCACCACCCCGTGATGTTTTTCTCACTCCTACTAGTGAACGTAATGTAACACACACCCATACAAGGCGCACCACCCCGTGATGTTTTTCTCACTCCTACTAGTGAATCTAATGTAACACACACCCATACAAGGCGCACCACCCCGTGATGTTTTTCTCACTCCTACTAGTGAATCTAATGTAACACACACCCATACAAGGCGCACCACCCCGTGATGTTTTTCTCACTCCTACTAGTGAATCTAATGTAACACACGCCCATACAATGCGCACCACCCCGTGATGTTTTTCTCACTCCTACTAGTGAATCTAATGTAACACACGCCCATACAATGCGCACCACCCCGTGATGTTTTTCTCACTCCTACTAGTGAATCTAATGTAACACACGCCCATACAATGCGCACCACCCCGTGATGTTTTTCTCACTCCTACTAGTGAATGTAATGTAACAAACACCCATACAATGCGCACCACCCCGTGATGTTTTTCTCACTCCTACTAGTGAATGTAATGTAACACACGCCAATACAATGCGCACCACCCCGTGATGTTTTTCTCACTCCTACTAGTGAATGTTATGTAACACACACCCATACAATGCGCACCACCCAGTGATGTTTTTCTCACTCCTACTAGTGAATCTAATGTAACACACACCCATACAATGCGCACCACCCCGTGATGTTTTTCTCACTCCTACTAGTGAATGTAATGTAACACACACCCATACAAGGCGCACCACCCCGTGATGTTTTTCTCACTCCTACTAGTGTATCTAATGTAACACACACCCATACAAGGCGCACCACCCCGTGATGTTTTTCTCACTCCTACTCGTGAATCTAATGTAACACACACCCATACAATGCGCACCACGCCGTGATGTTTATCTCACTTCTACTAGTGAATGTAATGTAACACACACCCATACAATGCGCACCACCCCGTGATGTTTTTCTCACTCCTACTAGTGAATCTAATGAAACACACACCGATACAATGCGCACCACCCCGTGATGTTTTTCTCACTGCTACTAGTGAATCTAATGTAACACACACCCATACAATGCGCACCACCCCGTGATGTTTTTCTCACTCCTACTAGTGAATCTAATGTAACACACACCCATACAATGCGCACCACACCGTGATGTTTTTCTCACTCCTACTAGTGAATGTAATGTAACACACACCCATACGATGCGCACCACCCCGTGATGTTTTTCTCACTCCTACTAGTGAATGTAATGTAACACACAGCCATACAATGCGCAGCACCCCGTGATGTTTTTCTCACTGCTACTAGTGAATCTAATGTAACACACACCCATACAATGCGCACCACACCGTGATGTTTTTCTCACTGCTACTAGTGAATCTAATGTAACACACACCCATACAATGCGCACCACCCCGTGATGTTTTTCTCACTCCTACTAGTGAATCTAATGTAACACACACCCATACAATGCGCACCACCCCGTGATGTTTTTCTCACTCCTACTAGTGAATGTAATGTAACAAACACCCATACAATGCGCACCACCCCGTGATGTTTTTCTCACTCCTACTAGTGAATCTAATGTAACACACACCCATACAATGCGCAACACCCCGTGATCTTTTTCTCACTCCTGCTAGTGAATGTAATGTAACACACACCCATACAATGCGCACCACCCCGTGATGTTTTTCTCACTCCTACTAGTGAATGTAATGTAACACACACCCATACAATGCGCACCACCCCGTGATGTTTTTCTCACTCCTACTAGTGAATGTAATGTAACACACACCCATACAATGCGCACCACCCCGTGATGTTTTTCTCCCTCCTACTAGTGAATGTAATGTAACACACACCCATACAATGCGCACCACCCCGTGATGATTTTCTCACTCCTACTAGTGAAAGTAATGTAACACACACCCATACAATGCGCACCACCCCGTGATGTTTTTCTCACTCCTACTAGTGAATGTAATGTAACACACGCCCATACAATGCGCACCACCCCGTGATGTTTTTCTCACTCCTACTAGTGAATGTAATGTAACACACGCCCATACAATGCGCACCACCCCGTGATGTTTTTCTCACTGCTACTAGTGAATCTAATGTAACACACGCCCATACAATGCGCACCACCCCGTGATGTTTTTCTCACTCCTACTAGTGAATCTAGTGTAACACACGCCCATACAATGCGCACCACCCCGTGATGTTTTTCTCACTCCTACTAGTGAATCTAATGTAACACACACCCATACAATGCGCACCACCCCGTGATGTTTTTCTCCCTCCTACTAGTGAATGTAATGTAACACACACCCATACAATGCGCACCACCCCGGGATGATTTTCTCACTCCTACTAGTGAATCTAATGTAACACACACCCATACAATGCGCACCACCCCGTGATGTTTTTCTCACTCCTACTAGTGAATGTAATGTAACACACACCCATACAATGCGCACCACCCCGGGATGATTTTCTCACTCCTACTAGTGAATCTAATGTAACACACACCCATACAATGCGCACCACCCCGTGATGTTTTTCTCACTCCTACTAGTGAATGTAATGTAACACACACCCATACAATGCGCACCACCCCGTGATGTTTTTCTCACTCCTACTAGTGAATTTAATGTAACACACACCCATACAATGCGCACCACCCCGTGATGTTTTTCTCACTGCTACTAGTGAATCTAATGTAACACACGCCCATACAATGCGCACCACCCCGTGATGTTTTTCTCACTCCTACTAGTGTATCTAATGTAACACACGCCCATACAATGCGCACCACTCCGTGATGTTTTTCTCACTCCTACTAGTGAATCTAATGTAACACACGCCCATACAATGCGCACCACCCCGTGATGTTTTTCTCACTCCTACTAGTGAATCTAATGTAACACACGCCCATACAATGCGCACCACCCCGTGATGTTTTTCTCACTATTACTAGTGAATGTAATGTAACACACACCCATACAATGCGCACCACCCCGTGAGGTTTTTCTCACTCCTACTAGTGAATCTAATGTAACACACGCCCATACAATGCGCACCACCCCGTGATGTTTTTCTCACTCCTACTTGTGAATCTAATGTAACACACACCCATACAAGGCGCACCACCCCATGATGTTTTTCTCACTCCTACTAGTGAATGTAATGTAACACACACCCATACAAGGCGCACCACCCCGTGATGTTTTTCTAACTCCTACTAGTGAATGTAATGTAACACACACCCTTACAAGGCGCACCACCCCGTGATGTTTTTCTCACTCCTACTAGTGAATGTAATGTGACACACACCCATACAAGGCGCACAACCCCGTGATGTTTTTCTCACTCCTACTAGTGAATGTAATGTAACACACACCCATACAAGGCGCACCACCCCGTGATGTTTTTCTCACTCCTACTAGTGAATCTAATGTAACACACACCCATACAAGGCGCACCACCCCGTGAAGTTTTTCTCACTGCTACTAGTGAATCTAATGTAACACACAGCCCTGCAAGGCACACCACCCCGTGATGTTTTTCTCACTGCTACTAGTGAATCTAATGTAACACACACCCATACAATGCGCACCACCCCGTGATGTTTTTCTCACTCCTACTAGTGAATCTAATGTAACACACACCCATACAATGCGCACCACCCCGTGATGTTTTTCTCACTGCTACTAGTGAATGTAATGTAACACATACCCATACAATGCGCACTACCCCGTGATGTTTTTCTCACTCCTACTAGTGAATGTAATGTAACACACACCCATACAATGCGCACCACCCCGTGATGTTTTTCTCACTCCTACTATTGAATGTAATGTAACACACAACCATACAATGCGCACCACCCCGTGATGTTTTTCTCCCTCCTACTAGTGAATGTAATGTAACACACACCCATACAATGCGCACCACCCCGTGATGATTTTCTCACTCCTACTAGTGAAAGTAATGTAACACACACCCATACAATGCGCACCACCCCGTGATGTTTTTCTCACTCCTACTAGTGAATGTAATGTAACACACACCCATACAATGCGCACCACCCCGTGATGTTTTTCTCACTCCTACTAGTGAATGTAACACACACCCATACAATGCGCACCACCCCGTGATGTTTTTCTCACTCCTACTAGTGAATCTAATGTAACACACACCCATACAATGCGCACCACCCCGTGATGTTTTTCTCACTCCTACTAGTGAATCTAATGTAACACACACCCATACAAGGCGCACCACCCCGTGATGTTTTTCTCACTCCTACTAGTGAATGTAATGTAACACACACCCATACAATGCGCACCACCCCGTGATGTTTTTCTCACTCCTACTAGTGAATGTAATGTAACACACACCCATACAAGGCGCACCACCCCGTGATGTTTTTCTCACTCCTACTAGTGAATCTAATGTAACACACACCCATACAAGGCGCACCACCCCATGATGTTTTTCTCACTCCTACTAGTGAATGTAATGTAACACACACCCATACAAGGCGCACCACCCCGTGATGTTTTTCTCACTCCTACTAGTGAATGTAATGTAACACACACCCATACAAGGCGCACCACCCCGTGATGTTTTTCTCACTCCTACTAGTGAATGTAATGTAACACACACCCATACAAGGCGCACAACCCCGTGATGTTTTTCTCACTCCTACTAGTGAATGTAATGTAACACACACCCATACAAGGCGCACCACCCCGTGATGTTTTTCTCACTCCTACTAGTGAATCTAATGTAACACACACCCATACAAGGCGCACCACCCCGTGATGTTTTTCTCACTGCTACTAGTGAATCTAATGTAACACACAGCCCTGCAAGGCACACCACCCCGTGATGTTTTTCTCACTGCTACTAGTGAATCTAATGTAACACACACCCATACAATGCGCACCACCCCGTGATGTTTTTCTCACTCCTACTAGTGAATCTAATGTAACACACACCCATACAATGCGCACCACCCCGTGATGTTTTTCTCACTGCTACTAGTGAATGTAATGTAACACACACCCATACAATGCGCACCACCACGTGATGTTTTTCTCACTCCTACTAGTGAATGTAATGTAACACACACCCATACAATGCGCACCACCCCGTGATGTTTTTCTCACTCCTACTAGTGAATGTAATGTAACACACACCCATACAATGCGCACCACCCCGTGATGTTTTTCTCACTCCTACTAGTGAATGTAATGTAACACACACCCATACAATGCGCACCACCCCGTGATGTTTTTCTCACTGCTACTAGTGAATCTAATTTAACACACGCCCATACAATGCGCACCACCCCGTGATGTTTTTCTCACTCCTACTAGTGAATCTAATGTAACACACGCCCATACAATGCGCACCACCCCGTGATGTTTTTCTCACTCCTACTAGTGAATCTAATGTAACACACACCCATACAAGGCGCACCACCCCGTGATGTTTTTCTCACTCCTACTAGTGAATCTAATGTAACACACACCCATACAATGCGCACCACCCCGTGATGTTTTTCTCACTCCTACTAGTGAATCTAATGTAACACACACACATACAAGGCGAACCACCCCGTGATGTTTTTCTCACTCCTACTAGTGAATGTAATGTAACACACACCCATACAATCCGCACCACCCCGTGATGTTTTTCTCACTCCTACTAGTGAACGTAATGTAACACACACCCATACAAGGCGCACCACCCCGTGATGTTTTTCTCACTCCTACTAGTGAATCTAATGTAACACACACCCATACAAGGCGCACCACCCCGTGATGTTTTTCTCACTCCTACTAGTGAATCTAATGTAACACACACCCATACAAGGCGCACCACCCCGTGATGTTTTTCTCACTCCTACTAGTGAATCTAATGTAACACACGCCCATACAATGCGCACCACCCCGTGATGTTTTTCTCACTCCTACTAGTGAATCTAATGTAACACACGCCCATACAATGCGCACCACCCCGTGATGTTTTTCTCACTCCTACTAGTGAATCTAATGTAACACACGCCCATACAATGCGCACCACCCCGTGATGTTTTTCTCACTCCTACTAGTGAATGTAATGTAACAAACACCCATACAATGCGCACCACCCCGTGATGTTTTTCTCACTCCTACTAGTGAATGTAATGTAACACACGCCAATACAATGCGCACCACCCCGTGATGTTTTTCTCACTCCTACTAGTGAATGTTATGTAACACACACCCATACAATGCGCACCACCCAGTGATGTTTTTCTCACTCCTACTAGTGAATCTAATGTAACACACACCCATACAATGCGCACCACCCCGTGATGTTTTTCTCACTCCTACTAGTGAATGTAATGTAACACACACCCATACAAGGCGCACCACCCCGTGATGTTTTTCTCACTCCTACTAGTGAATCTAATGTAACACACACCCATACAAGGCGCACCACCCCGTGATGTTTTTCTCACTCCTACTCGTGAATCTAATGTAACACACACCCATACAATGCGCACCACGCCGTGATGTTTATCTCACTTCTACTAGTGAATGTAATGTAACACACACCCATACAATGCGCACCACCCCGTGATGTTTTTCTCACTCCTACTAGTGAATCTAATGAAACACACACCGATACAATGCGCACCACCCCGTGATGTTTTTCTCACTGCTACTAGTGAATCTAATGTAACACACACCCATACAATGCGCACCACCCCGTGATGTTTTTCTCACTCCTACTAGTGAATCTAATGTAACACACACCCATACAATGCGCACCACACCGTGATGTTTTTCTCACTCCTACTAGTGAATGTAATGTAACACACACCCATACGATGCGCACCACCCCGTGATGTTTTTCTCACTCCTACTAGTGAATGTAATGTAACACACAGCCATACAATGCGCAGCACCCCGTGATGTTTTTCTCACTGCTACTAGTGAATCTAATGTAACACACACCCATACAATGCGCACCACACCGTGATGTTTTTCTCACTGCTACTAGTGAATCTAATGTAACACACACCCATACAATGCGCACCACCCCGTGATGTTTTTCTCACTCCTACTAGTGAATCTAATGTAACACACACCCATACAATGCGCACCACCCCGTGATGTTTTTCTCACTCCTACTAGTGAATGTAATGTAACAAACACCCATACAATGCGCACCACCCCGTGATGTTTTTCTCACTCCTACTAGTGAATCTAATGTAACACACACCCATACAATGCGCAACACCCCGTGATCTTTTTCTCACTCCTGCTAGTGAATGTAATGTAACACACACCCATACAATGCGCACCACCCCGTGATGTTTTTCTCACTCCTACTAGTGAATGTAATGTAACACACACCCATACAATGCGCACCACCCCGTGATGATTTTCTCACTCCTACTAGTGAATGTAATGTAACACACACCCATACAATGCGCACCACCCCGTGATGTTTTTCTCCCTCCTACTAGTGAATGTAATGTAACACACACCCATACAATGCGCACCACCCCGTGATGATTTTCTCACTCCTACTAGTGAAAGTAATGTAACACACACCCATACAATGCGCACCACCCCGTGATGTTTTTCACACTCCTACTAGTGAATGTAATGTAACACACACCCATACAATGCGCACCACCCCGTGATGTTTTTCTCACTCCTACTAGTGAATGTAACACACACCCATACAATGCGCACCACCCCGTGATGTTTTTCTCACTCCTACTAGTGAATCTAATGTAACACACACCCATACAATGCGCACCACCCCGTGATGTTTTTCTCACTCCTACTAGTGAATCTAATGTAACACACACCCATACAAGGCGCACCACCCCGTGATGTTTTTCTCACTCCTACTAGTGAATGTAATGTAACACACACCCATACAATGCGCACCACCCCGTGATGTTTTTCTCACTCCTACTAGTGAATGTAATGTAACACACACCCATACAAGGCGCACCACCCCGTGATGTTTTTCTCACTCCTACTAGTGAATCTAATGTAACACACACCCATACAAGGCGCACCACCCCATGATGTTTTTCTCACTCCTACTAGTGAATGTAATGTAACACACACCCATACAAGGCGCACCACCCCGTGATGTTTTTCTCACTCCTACTAGTGAATGTAATGTAACACACACCCATACAAGGCGCACCACCCCGTGATGTTTTTCTCACTCCTACTAGTGAATGTAATGTAACACACACCCATACAAGGCGCACAACCCCGTGATGTTTTTCTCACTCCTACTAGTGAATGTAATGTAACACACACCCATACAAGGCGCACCACCCCGTGATGTTTTTCTCACTCCTACTAGTGAATCTAATGTAACACACACCCATACAAGGCGCACCACCCCGTGATGTTTTTCTCACTGCTACTAGTGAATCTAATGTAACACACAGCCCTGCAAGGCACACCACCCCGTGATGTTTTTCTCACTGCTACTAGTGAATCTAATGTAACACACACCCATACAATGCGCACCACCCCGTGATGTTTTTCTCACTCCTACTAGTGAATCTAATGTAACACACACCCATACAATGCGCACCACCCCGTGATGTTTTTCTCACTTCTACTAGTGAATGTAATGTAACACACACCCATACAATGCGCACCACCCCGTGATGTTTTTCTCACTCCTACTAGTGAATGTAATGTAACACACACCCATACAATGCGCACCACCCCGTGATGTTTTTCTCACTCCTACTAGTGAATGTAATGTAACACACGCCCATACATTGCGCACCACCCCGTGATGTTTTTCTCACTGCTACTAGTGAATGTAATGTAACACACACCCATACAATGCGCACCACCCCGTGATGTTTTTCTCACTCCTACTAGTGAATCTAATGTAACACACGCCCATACAATGCGCACCACCCCGTGATGTTTTTCTCACTCCTACTAGTGAATCTAATGTAACACACGCCCATACAATGCGCACCACCCCGTGATGTTTTTCTCACTCCTACTAGTGAATGTAATGTAACAAACACCCATACAATGCGCACCACCCCGTGATGTTTTTCTCACTCCTACTAGTGAATGTAATGTAACACACGCCCATACAATGCGCACCAGCCCGTGATGTTTTTCTCACTCCTACTAGTGAATGTTATATAACACACACCCATACAATGCGCACCACCCAGTGATGTTTTTCTCACTCCTACTAGTGAATCTAATGTAACACACACCCATACAATGCGCACCACCCCGTGATGTTTTTCTCACTCCTACTAGTGAATGTAATGTAACACACACCCATACAAGGCGCACCACCCCGTGATGTTTTTCTCACTCCTACTAGTGAATCTAATGTAACACACACCCATACAAGGCGCACCACCCCGTGATGTTTTTCTCACTCCTACTCGTGAATCTAATGTAACACACACCCATACAATGCGCACCACCCCGTGATGTTTATCTCACTTCTACTAGTGAATGTAATGTAACACACACCCATACAATGCGCACCACCCCGTGATGTTTTTCTCACTCCTACTAGTGAATCTAATGAAACACACACCGATACAATGCGCACCACCCCGTGATGTTTTTCTCACTGCTACTAGTGAATCTAATGTAACACACACCCATACAATGCGCACCACCCCGTGATGTTTTTCTCACTCCTACTAGTGAATCTAATGTAACACACACCCATACAATGCGCACCACACCGTGATGTTTTTCTCACTCCTACTAGTGAATGTAATGTAACACACACCCATACAATGCGCACCACCCCGTGATGTTTTTCTCACTCCTACTAGTGAATGTAATGTAACACACACCCATACAATGCGCAGCACCCCGTGATGTTTTTCTCACTGCTACTAGTGAATCTAATGTAACACACACCCATACAATGCGCACCACACCGTGATGTTTTTCTCACTGCTACTAGTGAATCTAATGTAACACACACCCATACAATGCGCACCACCCCGTGATGTTTTTCTCACTCCTACTAGTGAATCTAATGTAACACACACCCATACAAGGCGCACCACCCCGTGATGTTTTTCTCACTCCTACTAGTGAATGTAATGTAACAAACAGCCATACAATGCGCACCACCCCGTGATGTTTTTCTCACTCCTACTAGTGAATCTAATGTAACACACACCCATACAATGCGCAACACCCCGTGATCTTTTTCTCACTCCTGCTAGTGAATGTAATGTAACACACACCCATACAATGCGCACCACCCCGTGATGTTTTTCTCACTCCTACTAGTGAATGTAATGTAACACACACCCATACAATGCGCACCACCCCGTGATGTTTTTCTCACTCCTACTAGTGAATGTAATGTAACACACACCCATACAATGCGCACCACCCCGTGATGTTTTTCTCCCTCCTACTAGTGAATGTAATGTAACACACACCCATACAATGCGCACCACCCCGTGATGATTTTCTCACTCCTACTAGTGAAAGTAATGTAACACACACCCATACAATGCGCACCACCCCGTGATGTTTTTCTCACTCCTACTAGTGAATGTAATGTAACACACACCCATACAATGCGCACCACCCCGTGATGTTTTTCTCACTCCTACTAGTGAATGTAACACACACCCATACAATGCGCACCACCCCGTGATGTTTATCTCACTCCTACTAGTGAATCTAATGTAACACACACCCATACAATGCGCACCACCCTGTGATGTTTTTCTCACTCCTACTAGTGAATCTAATGTAACACACACCCATACAAGGCGCACCACCCCGTGATGTTTTTCTCACTCCTACTAGTGAATGTAATGTAACACACACCCATACAATGCGCACCACCCCGTGATGTTTTTCTCACTCCTACTAGTGAATGTAATGTAACACACACCCATACAAGGCGCACCACCCCGTGATGTTTTTCTCACTCCTACTAGTGAATCTAATGTAACACACACCCATACAAGGCGCACCACCCCATGATGTTTTTCTCACTCCTACTAGTGAATGTAATGTAACACACACCCATACAAGGCGCACCACCCCGTGATGTTTTTCTCACTCCTACTAGTGAATGTAATGTAACACACACCCATACAAGGCGCACCACCCCGTGATGTTTTTCTCACTCCTACTAGTGAATGTAATGTAACACACACCCATACAAGGCGCACAACCCCGTGATGTTTTTCTCACTCCTACTAGTGAATGTAATGTAACACACACCCATACAAGGCGCACCACCCCGTGATGTTTTTCTCACTCCTACTAGTGAATCTAATGTAACACACACCCATACAAGGCGCACCACCCCGTGATGTTTTTCTCACTGCTACTAGTGAATCTAATGTAACACACAGCCCTGCAAGGCACACCACCCCGTGATGTTTTTCTCACTGCTACTAGTGAATCTAATGTAACACACACCCATACAATGCGCACCACCCCGTGATGTTTTTCTCACTCCTACTAGTGAATCTAATGTAACACACACCCATACAATGCGCACCACCCCGTGATGTTTTTCTCACTTCTACTAGTGAATGTAATGTAACACACACCCATACAATGCGCACCACCCCGTGATGTTTTTCTCACTCCTACTAGTGAATGTAATGTAACACACACCCATACAATGCGCACCACCCCGTGATGTTTTTCTCACTCCTACTAGTGAATGTAATGTAACACACGCCCATACATTGCGCACCACCCCGTGATGTTTTTCTCACTGCTACTAGTGAATGTAATGTAACACACACCCATACAATGCGCACCACCCCGTGATGTTTTTCTCACTCCTACTAGTGAATCTAATGTAACACACACCCATACAATGCGCACCACCCCGTGATGTTTTTCTCACTCGTACTAGTGAATCTAATGTAACACACACCCATACAAGGCGAACCACCCCGTGATGTTTTTCTCACTCCTACTAGTGAATGTAATGTAACACACACCCATACAATCCGCACCACCCCGTGATGTTTTTCTCACTCCTACTAGTGAACGTAATGTAACACACACCCATACAAGGCGCACCACCCCGTGATGTTTTTCTCACTCCTACTAGTGAATCTAATGTAACACACACCCATACAAGGCGCACCACCCCGTAATGTTTTTCTCACTGCTACTAGTGAATCTAATGTAACACACACCCATACACGGCGCACCACCCCGTGATGTTTTTCTCACTCCTACTAGTGAATCTAATGTAACTCGCACCCATACAAGGCGCACCACCCCGTGATGTTTTTCTCACTCCTACTAGTGAATCTAATGTAACACACACCCATACAAGGCGCACCACCCCGTGATGTTTTTCTCACTCCTACTAGTGAATCTAATGTAACACGCAACCATACAATGCGCACCACCCCGTGATGTTTTTCTCACTCCTACTAGTGAATCTAATGTAACACACACCCATACAATGCGCACCACCCCGTGATGTTTTTCTCACTCCTACTAGTGAATGTAATGTAACACACACCCATACAATGCGCACCACCCCGTGATGATTTTCTCACTCCTACTAGTGAAAGTAAGGTAACACACACCCATACAATGCGCACCACCCTGTGATGTTTGTCTCAATCCTACTAGTGAATGTAACACACACCCATACAATGCGCACCACCCCGTGATGTTTTTCTCACTCCTACTAGTGAATCTAATGTAACACACACCCATACAATGCGCACCACCCCGTGATGTTTTTCTCACTCCTACTAGTGAATGTAATGTAACACACGCCATACAATGCGCACCACCCCGTGATGTTTTTCTCACTGCTACTAGTGAATCTAATGTAACACACGCCCACACAATGCGCACCACCCCGTGATGTTTTTCTCACTGCTACTAGTGAATCTAATGTAACACACGCCCATACAATGCGCACCACCCCGTGATGTTTTTCTCACTGCTACTAGTGAATCTAATGTAACACACGCCCATACAATGCGCACCACCCCGTGATGTTTTTCTCACTCCTACTAGTGAATCTAATGTAACACACGCCCATACAATGCGCACCACCCCGTGATGTTTTTCTCACTCCTACTAGTGAATGTAATGTAACAAACGCCCATACAATGCGCACCACCCCGTGATGTTTTTCTCACTCCTACTAGTGAATGTAATGTAACACACGCCCATACAAGGCGCACCACCCCGTGATGTTTTTCTCACTCCTACTAGTGAATCTAATGTAACACACACCCATACAAGGCGCACCACCCCGTGATGTTTTTCTCACTCCTACTAGTGAATCTAATGTAACACGCACCCATACAATGCGCACCACCCCGTGATGTTTTTCTCACTCCTACTAGTGAATCTAATGTAACACACACCCATACAATGCGCACCACCCCGTGATGTTTTTCTCACTCCTACTATTGAATGTAATGTAACACACACCCATACAAGGCGCACCACCCCGTGATGTTTTTCTCACTCCTACTAGTGAATGTAATGTAACACACACCCATACAAGGCGCACCACCCCGTGATGTTTTTCTCACTCCTACTAGTGAATGTAATGTAACACACACCCATACAATGCGCACCACCCCGTGATGTTTTTCTCACTCCTACTAGTGAATGTAATGTAACACACACCCATACAAGGCGCACCACCCCGTGATGTTTTTCTCACTCCTACTAGTGAATCTAATGTAACACACACCCATACAAGGCGCACCACCCCGTGATGTTTTTCTCACTGCTACTAGTGAATCTAATGTAACACACAGCCCTGCAAGGCACACCACCCCGTGATGTTTTTCTCACTGCTACTAGTGAATCTAATGTAACACACACCCATACAATGCGCACCACCCCGTGATGTTTTTCTCACTCCTACTAGTGAATCTAATGTAACACACACCCATACAATGCGCACCACCCCGTGATGTTTTTCTCACTGCTACTAGTGAATGTAATGTAACACACACCCATACAATGCGCACCACCCCGTGATGTTTTTCTCACTCCTACTAGTGAATGTAATGTAACACACACCCATACAATGCGCACCACCCCGTGATGTTTTTCTCACTCCTACTAGTGAATGTAATGTAACACACACCCATACAATGCGCACCACCCCGTGATGTTTTTCTCACTCCTACTAGTGAATGTAATGTAACACACACCCATACAATGCGCACCACCCCGTGATGTTTTTCTCACTGCTACTAGTGAATCTAATGTAACACACGCCCATACAATGCGCACCACCCCGTGATGTTTTTCTCACTCCTACTAGTGAATCTAATGTAACACACGCCCATACAATGCGCACCACCCCGTGATGTTTTTCTCACTCCTACTAGTGAATCTAATGTAACACACGCCCATACAATGCGCACCACCCCGTGATGTTTTTCTCACTCCTACTAGTGAATCTAATGTAACACACACCCATACAAGGCGCACCACGCCGTGATGTTTTTCTCACTCCTACTAGTGAATCTAATGTAACACACACCCATACAATGCGCACCACCCCGTGATGTTTTTCTCACTCCTACTAGTGAATCTAATGTAACACACACCCATACAAGGCGAACCACCCCGTGATGTTTTTCTCTCTCCTACTAGTGAATGTAATGTAACACACACCCATACAATCCGCACCACCCCGTGATGTTTTTCTCACTCCTACTAGTGAACGTAATGTAACACACACCCATACAAGGCGCACCACCCCGTGATGTTTTTCTCACTCCTACTAGTGAATCTAATGTAACACACACCCATACAAGGCGCACCACCCCGTGATGTTTTTCTCACTCCTACTAGTGAATCTAATGTAACACACACCCATACAAGGCGCACCACCCCGTGATGTTTTTCTCACTCCTACTAGTGAATCTAATGTAACACACGCCCATACAATGCGCACCACCCCGTGATGTTTTTCTCACTCCTACTAGTGAATCTAATGTAACACACGCCCATACAATGCGCACCACCCCGTGATGTTTTTCTCACTCCTACTAGTGAATCTAATGTAACACACGCCCATACAATGCGCACCACCCCGTGATGTTTTTCTCACTCCTACTAGTGAATGTAATGTAACAAACACCCATACAATGCGCACCACCCCGTGATGTTTTTCTCACTCCTACTAGTGAATGTAATGTAACACACGCCAATACAATGCGCACCACCCCGTGATGTTTTTCTCACTCCTACTAGTGAATGTTATGTAACACACACCCATACAATGCGCACCACCCAGTGATGTTTTTCTCACTCCTACTAGTGAATCTAATGTAACACACACCCATACAATGCGCACCACCCCGTGATGTTTTTCTCACTCCTACTAGTGAATGTAATGTAACACACACCCATACAAGGCGCACCACCCCGTGATGTTTTTCTCACTCCTACTAGTGAATCTAATGTAACACACACCCATACAAGGCGCACCACCCCGTGATGTTTTTCTCACTCCTACTCGTGAATCTAATGTAACACACACCCATACAATGCGCACCACCCCGTGATGTTTTTCTCACTCCTACTAGTGAATCTAATGAAACACACACCGATACAATGCGCACCACCCCGTGATGTTTTTCTCACTGCTACTAGTGAATCTAATGTAACACACACCCATACAATGCGCACCACCCCGTGATGTTTTTCTCACTCCTACTAGTGAATCTAATGTAACACACACCCATACAATGCGCACCACACCGTGATGTTTTTCTCACTCCTACTAGTGAATGTAATGTAACACACACCCATACAATGCGCACCACCCCGTGATGTTTTTCTCCCTCCTACTAGTGAATGTAATGTAACACACACCCATACAATGCGCACCACCCCGTGATGATTTTCTCACTCCTACTAGTGAAAGTAATGTAACACACACCCATACAATGCGCACCACCCCGTGATGTTTTTCACACTCCTACTAGTGAATGTAATGTAACACACACCCATACAATGCGCACCACCCCGTGATGTTTTTCTCACTCCTACTAGTGAATCTAATGTAACACACACCCATACAATGCGCACCACACCGTGATGTTTTTCTCACTCCTACTAGTGAATGTAATGTAACACACACCCATACGATGCGCACCACCCCGTGATGTTTTTCTCACTCCTACTAGTGAATCTAATGTAACACACAGCCATACAATGCGCAGCACCCCGTGATGTTTTTCTCACTGCTACTAGTGAATCTAATGTAACACACACCCATACAATGCGCACCACACCGTGATGTTTTTCTCACTGCTACTAGTGAATCTAATGTAACACACACCCATACAATGCGCACCACCCCGTGATGTTTTTCTCACTCCTACTAGTGAATCTAATGTAACACACACCCATACAATGCGCACCACCCCGTGATGTTTTTCTCACTCCTACTAGTGAATGTAATGTAACAAACACCCATACAATGCGCACCACCCCGTGATGTTTTTCTCACTCCTACTAGTGAATCTAATGTAACACACACCCATACAATGCGCAACACCCCGTGATCTTTTTCTCACTCCTGCTAGTGAATGTAATGTAACACACACCCATACAATGCGCACCACCCCGTGATGTTTTTCTCACTCCTACTAGTGAATGTAATGTAACACACACCCATACAATGCGCACCACCCCGTGATGTTTTTCTCACTCCTACTAGTGAATGTAATGTAACACACACCCATACAATGCGCACCACCCCGTGATGTTTTTCTCCCTCCTACTAGTGAATGTAATGTAACACACACCCATACAATGCGCACCACCCCGTGATGATTTTCTCACTCCTACTAGTGAAAGTAATGTAACACACACCCATACAATGCGCACCACCCCGTGATGTTTTTCACACTCCTACTAGTGAATGTAATGTAACACACACCCATACAATGCGCACCACCCCGTGATGTTTTTCTCACTCCTACTAGTGAATGTAACACACACCCATACAATGCGCACCACCCCGTGATGTTTTTCTCACTCCTACTAGTGAATCTAATGTAACACACACCCATACAATGCGCACCACCCCGTGATGTTTTTCTCACTCCTACTAGTGAATCTAATGTAACACACACCCATACAAGGCGCACCACCCCGTGATGTTTTTCTCACTCCTACTAGTGAATGTAATGTAACACACACCCATACAATGCGCACCACCCCGTGATGTTTTTCTCACTCCTACTAGTGAATGTAATGTAACACACACCCATACAAGGCGCACCACCCCGTGATGTTTTTCTCACTCCTACTAGTGAATCTAATGTAACACACACACATACAAGGCGCACCACCCCATGATGTTTTTCTCACTCCTACTAGTGAATGTAATGTAACACACACCCATACAAGGCGCACCACCCCGTGATGTTTTTCTCACTCCTACTAGTGAATGTAATGTAACACACACCCATACAAGGCGCACCACCCCGTGATGTTTTTCTCACTCCTACTAGTGAATGTAATGTAACACACACCCATACAAGGCGCACAACCCCGTGATGTTTTTCTCACTCCTACTAGTGAATGTAATGTAACACACACCCATACAAGGCGCACCACCCCGTGATGTTTTTCTCACTCCTACTAGTGAATCTAATGTAACACACACCCATACAAGGCGCACCACCCCGTGATGTTTTTCTCACTGCTACTAGTGAATCTAATGTAACACACAGCCCTGCAAGGCACACCACCCCGTGATGTTTTTCTCACTGCTACTAGTGAATCTAATGTAACACACACCCATACAATGCGCACCACCCCGTGATGTTTTTCTCACTCCTACTAGTGAATCTAATGTAACACACACCCATACAATGCGCACCACCCCGTGATGTTTTTCTCACTTCTACTAGTGAATGTAATGTAACACACACCCATACAATGCGCACCACCCCGTGATGTTTTTCTCACTCCTACTAGTGAATGTAATGTAACACACACCCATACAATGCGCACCACCCCGTGATGTTTTTCTCACTCCTACTAGTGAATGTAATGTAACACACGCCCATACATTGCGCACCACCCCGTGATGTTTTTCTCACTGCTACTAGTGAATGTAATGTAACACACACCCATACAATGCGCACCACCCCGTGATGTTTTTCTCACTCCTACTAGTGAATCTAATGTAACACACGCCCATACAATGCGCACCACCCCGTGATGTTTTTCTCACTCCTACTAGTGAATCTAATGTAACACACGCCCATACAATGCGCACCACCCCGTGATGTTTTTCTCACTCCTACTAGTGAATGTAATGTAACAAACACCCATACAATGCGCACCACCCCGTGATGTTTTTCTCACTCCTACTAGTGAATGTAATGTAACACACGCCCATACAATGCGCACCAGCCCGTGATGTTTTTCTCACTCCTACTAGTGAATGTTATGTAACACACACCCATACAATGCGCACCACCCAGTGATGTTTTTCTCACTCCTACTAGTGAATCTAATGTAACACACACCCATACAATGCGCACCACCCCGTGATGTTTTTCTCACTCCTACTAGTGAATGTAATGTAACACACACCCATACAAGGCGCACCACCCCGTGATGTTTTTCTCACTCCTACTAGTGAATCTAATGTAACACACACCCATACAAGGCGCACCACCCCGTGATGTTTTTCTCACTCCTACTCGTGAATCTAATGTAACACACACCCATACAATGCGCACCACCCCGTGATGTTTATCTCACTTCTACTAGTGAATGTAATGTAACACACACCCATACAATGCGCACCACCCCGTGATGTTTTTCTCACTCCTACTAGTGAATCTAATGAAACACACACCGATACAATGCGCACCACCCCGTGATGTTTTTCTCACTGCTACTAGTGAATCTAATGTAACACACACCCATACAATGCGCACCACCCCGTGATGTTTTTCTCACTCCTACTAGTGAATCTAATGTAACACACACCCATACAATGCGCACCACACCGTGATGTTTTTCTCACTCCTACTAGTGAATGTAATGTAACACAGACCCATACAATGCGCACCACCCCGTGATGTTTTTCTCACTCCTACTAGTGAATGTAATGTAACACACACCCATACAATGCGCAGCACCCCGTGATGTTTTTCTCACTGCTACTAGTGAATCTAATGTAACACACACCCATACAATGCGCACCACACCGTGATGTTTTTCTCACTGCTACTAGTGAATCTAATGTAACACACACCCATACAATGCGCACCACCCCGTGATGTTTTTCTCACTCCTACTAGTGAATCTAATGTAACACACACCCATACAATGCGCACCACCCCGTGATGTTTTTCTCACTCCTACTAGTGAATGTAATGTAACAAACAGCCATACAATGCGCACCACCCCGTGATGTTTTTCTCACTCCTACTAGTGAATCTAATGTAACACACACCCATACAATGCGCAACACCCCGTGATCTTTTTCTCACTCCTGCTAGTGAAAGTAATGTAACACACACCCATACAATGCGCACCACCCCGTGATGTTTTTCTCACTCCTACTAGTGAATGTAATGTAACACACACCCATACAATGCGCACCACCCCGTGATGTTTTTCTCACTCCTACTAGTGAATGTAATGTAACACACACCCATACAATGCGCACCACCCCGTGATGTTTTTCTCCCTCCTACTAGTGAATGTAATGTAACACACACCCATACAATGCGCACCACCCCGTGATGATTTTCTCACTCCTACTAGTGAAAGTAATGTAACACACACCCATACAATGCGCACCACCCCGTGATGTTTTTCTCACTCCTACTAGTGAATGTAATGTAACACACACCCATACAATGCGCACCACCCCGTGATGTTTTTCTCACTCCTACTAGTGAATGTAACACACACCCATACAATGCGCACCACCCCGTGATGTTTATCTCACTCCTACTAGTGAATCTAATGTAACACACACCCATACAATGCGCACCACCCTGTGATGTTTTTCTCACTCCTACTAGTGAATCTAATGTAACACACACCCATACAAGGCGCACCACCCCGTGATGTTTTTCTCACTCCTACTAGTGAATGTAATGTAACACACACCCATACAATGCGCACCACCCCGTGATGTTTTTCTCACTCCTACTAGTGAATGTAATGTAACACACACCCATACAAGGCGCACCACCCCGTGATGTTTTTCTCACTCCTACTAGTGAATCTAATGTAACACACACCCATACAAGGCGCACCACCCCATGATGTTTTTCTCACTCCTACTAGTGAATGTAATGTAACACACACCCATACAAGGCGCACCACCCCGTGATGTTTTTCTCACTCCTACTAGTGAATGTAATGTAACACACACCCATACAAGGCGCACCACCCCGTGATGTTTTTCTCACTCCTACTAGTGAATGTAATGTAACACACACCCATACAAGGCGCACAACCCCGTGATGTTTTTCTCACTCCTACTAGTGAATGTAATGTAACACACACCCATACAAGGCGCACCACCCCGTGATGTTTTTCTCACTCCTACTAGTGAATCTAATGTAACACACACCCATACAAGGCGCACCACCCCGTGATGTTTTTCTCACTGCTACTAGTGAATCTAATGTAACACACAGCCCTGCAAGGCACACCACCCCTGATGTTTTTCTCACTGCTACTAGTGAATCTAATGTAACACACACCCATACAATGCGCACCACCCCGTGATGTTTTTCTCACTCCTACTAGTGAATCTAATGTAACACACACCCATACAATGCGCACCACCCCGTGATGTTTTTCTCACTTCTACTAGTGAATGTAATGTAACACACACCCATACAATGCGCACCACCCCGTGATGTTTTTCTCACTCCTACTAGTGAATGTAATGTAACACACACCCATACAATGCGCACCACCCCGTGATGTTTTTCTCACTCCTACTAGTGAATGTAATGTAACACACGCCCATACATTGCGCACCACCCCGTGATGTTTTTCTCACTGCTACTAGTGAATGTAATGTAACACACACCCATACAATGCGCACCACCCCGTGATGTTTTTCTCACTCCTACTAGTGAATCTAATGTAACACACACCCATACAATGCGCACCACCCCGTGATGTTTTTCTCACTCGTACTAGTGAATCTAATGTAACACACACCCATACAAGGCGAACCACCCCGTGATGTTTTTCTCACTCCTACTAGTGAATGTAATGTAACACACACCCATACAATCCGCACCACCCCGTGATGTTTTTCTCACTCCTACTAGTGAACGTAATGTAACACACACCCATACAAGGCGCACCACCCCGTGATGTTTTTCTCACTCCTACTAGTGAATCTAATGTAACACACACCCATACAAGGCGCACCACCCCGTAATGTTTTTCTCACTGCTATTAGTGAATCTAATGTAACACACACCCATACACGGCGCACCACCCCGTGATGTTTTTCTCACTCCTACTAGTGAATCTAATGTAACTCGCACCCATACAAGGCGCACCACCCCGTGATGTTTTTCTCACTCCTACTAGTGAATCTAATGTAACACACACCCATACAAGGCGCACCACCCCGTGATGTTTTTCTCACTCCTACTAGTGAATCTAATGTAACACGCACCCATACAATGCGCACCACCCCGTGATGTTTTTCTCACTCCTACTAGTGAATCTAATGTAACACACACCCATACAATGCGCACCACCCCGTGATGTTTTTCTCACTCCTACTAGTGAATGTAATGTAACACACACCCATACAATGCGCACCACCCCGTGATGATTTTCTCACTCCTACTAGTGAAAGTAATGTAACACACACCCATACAATGCGCACCACCCTGTGATGTTTGTCTCAATCCTACTAGTGAATGTAACACACACCCATACAATGCGCACCACCCCGTGATGTTTTTCTCACTCCTACTAGTGAATCTAATGTAACACACACCCATACAATGCGCACCACCCCGTGATGTTTTTCTCACTCCTACTAGTGAATGTAATGTAACACACGCCATACAATGCGCACCACCCCGTGATGTTTTTCTCACTGCTACTAGTGAATCTAATGTAACACACGCCCACACAATGCGCACCACCCCGTGATGTTTTTCTCACTGCTACTAGTGAATCTAATGTAACACACGCCCATACAATGCGCACCACCCCGTGATGTTTTTCTCACTGCTACTAGTGAATCTAATGTAACACACGCCCATACAATGCGCACCACCCCGTGATGTTTTTCTCACTCCTACTAGTGAATCTAATGTAACACACGCCCATACAATGCGCACCACCCCGTGATGTTTTTCTCACTCCTACTAGTGAATGTAATGTAACAAACGCCCATACAATGCGCACCACCCCGTGATGTTTTTCTCACTCCTACTAGTGAATGTAATGTAACACATGCCCATACAATGCGCACCACCCCGTGATGTTTTTCTCACTCCTACTAGTGAATGTAATGTAACACACGCCCATACAATGCGCACCACCCCGTGATGTTTTTCTCACTCCTACTAGTGAATGTAATGTAACACACGCCCATACAATGCGCACCACCCCGTGATGTTTTTCTCACTCCTACTAGTGAATGTAATGTAACACACGCCCATGCAATGCGCACCACCCCGTGATGTTTTTCTCACTCCTACTAGTGAAAGTAATGTAACACACGCCCATACAATGCGCACCACCCCGTGATGTTTTTCTCACTCCTACTAGTGAATGTAATGTAACACACACCCATACAATGCGCACCACCCCGTGATGTTTTTCTCACTCCTACTAGTGAATGTAATGTAACACACACACATACAATGCGCACCACCCCGTGATGTTTTTCTCACTGCTACTAGTGAATCTAATGTAACACACGCCCATACAATCCGCACCACCCCGTGATGTTTTTCTCACTCCTACTAGTGAACGTAATGTAACACACACCCATACAAGGCGCACCACCCCGTGATGTTTTTCTCACTCCTACTAGTGAATCTAATGTAACACACACCCATACAAGGCGCACCACCCCGTGATGTTTTTCTCACTCCTACTAGTGAATCTAATGTAACACACACCCATACAAGGCGCACCACCCCGTGATGTTTTTCTCACTCCTACTAGTGAATCTAATGTAACACACGCCCATACAATGCGCACCACCCCGTGATGTTTTTCTCACTCCTACTAGTGAATCTAATGTAACACACGCCCATACAATGCGCACCACCCCGTGATGTTTTTCTCACTCCTACTAGTGAATGTAATGTAACAAACACCCATACAATGCGCACCACCCCGTGATGTTTTTCTCACTCCTACTAGTGAATGTAATGTAACACACGCCCATACAATGCGCACCACCCCGTGATGTTTTTCTCACTCCTACTAGTGAATGTTATGTAACACACACCCATACAATGCGCACCACCCAGTGATGTTTTTCTCACTCCTACTAGTGAATCTAATGTAACACACACCCATACAATGCGCACCACCCCGTGATGTTTTTCTCACTCCTACTAGTGAATGTAATGTAACACACACCCATACAAGGCGCACCACCCCGTGATGTTTTTCTCACTCCTACTAGTGAATCTAATGTAACACACACCCATACAAGGCGCACCACCCCGTGATGTTTTTCTCACTCCTACTCGTGAATCTAATGTAACACACACCCATACAATGCGCACCACCCCGTGATGTTTATCTCACTTCTACTAGTGAATGTAATGTAACACACACCCATACAATGCGCACCACCCCGTGATGTTTTTCTCACTCCTACTAGTGAATCTAATGAAACACACACCGATACAATGCGCACCACCCCGTGATGTTTTTCTCACTGCTACTAGTGAATCTAATGTAACACACACCCATACAATGCGCACCACCCCGTGATGTTTTTCTCACTCCTACTAGTGAATCTAATGTAACACACACCCATACAATGTGCACCACACCGTGATGTTTTTCTCACTCCTACTAGTGAATGTAATGTAACACACACCCATACAATGCGCACCACCCCGTGATGTTTTTCTCACTCCTACTAGTGAATGTAATGTAACACACACCCATACAATGCGCACCACCCCGTGATGTTTTTCTCACTGCTACTAGTGAATCTAATGTAACACACACCCATACAATGCTCACCACACCGTGATGTTTTTCTCACTGCTACTAGTGAATCTAATGTAACACACACCCATACAATGCGCACCACCCCGTGATGTTTTTCTCACTCCTACTAGTGAATCTAATGTAACACACACCCATACAATGCGCACCACCCCGTGATGTTTTTCTCACTCCTACTAGTGAATGTAATGTAACACACACCCATACAATGCGCACCACCCCGTGATGTTTTTCTCACTCCTACTAGTGAATGTAATGTAACACACGCCCATACATTGCGCACCACCCCGTGATGTTTTTCTCACTGCTACTAGTGAATGTAATGTAACACACACCCATACAATGCGCACCACCCCGTGATGTTTTTCTCACTCCTACTAGTGAATCTAATGTAACACACACCCATACAATGCGCACCACCCCGTGATGTTTTTCTCACTCGTACTAGTGAATCTAATGTAACACACACCCATACAAGGCGAACCAC
>NW_026947896.1:0-97023 GCF_034190915.1 Cavia porcellus | reverse complement strand
TGTAATGTAACACACACCCATACAATGCGCACCACCAAGTGATGTTTTTCTCACTCCTACTAGTGAATGTAATGTAACACACACCCATACAATGCGCAAGACCCCGTGATGTTTTTCTCACTCCTACTAGTGAATGTAATGTAACACACACCCATACAATACGCAGCAACCCGTGATGTTTTTCTCACTCCTATTAGAGAATGTAATGTAACACACAGCCATACAATGCGCACCACCCCGCGATGTTTTTCAGAAACCTATCCTACATTGCCACTGCATGTTCCCTGACCTCCCCACGCTGACCACCCCGCGGTGCTTTTCTCCATCCTACATTGCCACTCACTGCCTATCCTCATTCAGACCCTCCGATTCACACCACCCCGTGATGTTTTTCTCACTCCTGGTAGTGAATGCAATGTAACACACACCCATACAATGCGCAGCACCCCTTGATGTTTTTCTCACTCCTACTAGAGAATGTAATGTAACACACACCCATACAATGCGCACCACCCCGTGATGTTTTTCTCACTCCTACTAGTGAATGTAATGTAACACACACCCATACAATGCGCACCACCCCGTGATGTTTTTCTCACTCCTACTAGTGAATCTAATGTAACACACACCCATACAATGCGCACCACCCCGCGATGTTTTTCAGAAACCTATCCTACATTGCCACTGCATGTTCCCTGACCTCCCCATGCTGACCACCCCGCGGTGCTTTTCTCCATCCTACATTGCCACTCACAGCCTATGCTAATTCAGACCCTTCCATTCACACCACCCCGTGATGTTTTTCTCACTCCTACTAGTGAATGTAATGTAACACACACGCATACAATGTGCACCACCCCGTGATGTTTTTCTCACTCCTACTAGTGAATCTAATGTAACACACACCCATACAATGCGCACCACCCCACGATGTTTTTCAGAAACGTATCCTAAATTGCCACTGCATGTTCCCTTACCTCCCCATGCTGACCACCCCGCGGTGCTTTTCTCCATCCTACATTGCCTATCACTGCCTATCCTAATTCAGACCCTCCGATTCACAACCCCCCGTGATGTTTTTCTCACTCCTAGTAGTGAATGTAATGTAACACACACCCATACAATGCGCACCACCCCGTGATGTTTTTCTCACTCATACTAGTGAATGTAATGTAACACACACCCATACAATGCGCACCACACCGTGATGTTTTTCTCACTCCTACTAGTGAATGTAATGTAACACACACCCATACAATGCGACCACCCCGTGATGTTTTTCTCACTCATACTAGTGAATGTAATGTAACACACACCCATACAATGCGCACCACCCCGTGATGTTTTTCTCACTCCTACTAGTGAATGTAATGTAACACACACCCATACAATGCGCACCACCCCGTGATGTTTTTCTCACTCCTACTAGTGAATCTAATGTAAGACACACCCATACAATGCGCACCACCCCGCGATGTTTTTCAGAAACCTATCCTACATTGCCACTGCATGTTCCCTGACCTCCCCATGCTGACCACACCGCGGTGCTTTTCTCCATCCTACATTGCCACTCACTGCCTATCCTAATTCAGACCCTCCAATTCACATCACCCCGTGATGTTTTTCTCACTCGTAGTAGTGAATGTAATGTAACACACACCCATACAATGCGCACCACCCCGTGATGTTTTTCTCACTCCTACTAGTGAATGTAATGTAACACACACCCATACAATGCGCACCACCCCATGATGTTTTTCTCACTCCTACTAGTGAATGTAATGTAACACACACCCATGCAATGCGCACCACCCAGGGATGTTTTTCTCACTCCTACTAGTGAATCTAATGTAACACACACCCATACAATGCGCACCACCCCGCGATGTTTTTCAGAAACCTATCCTACATTGCCACTGCATGTTCCCTGACCTCCCCACGCTGACCAGCCCGCGGTGCTTTTCTCCATCCTACATTGCCACTCACTGCCTATCCTAATTCAGACCATCCGATTCACACCACCCCGTGATGTTTTTCTCACTCCTAGTAGTGAATGTAATGTAACACACACCCATACAATGCGCACCACCCCGGGATGTTTTTCTCACTCCTAGTAGTGAATGTAATGTAACACACACCCATAAAATGCGCACCACCCCGTGATGTTTTTCTCACTCCTACTAGTGAAGGTAATGTAACACACACCCATACAATGCGCACCACCCCGTGATGTTTTTCTCACTCCTACTAGTGAATGTAATGTAACACACACCCATACAATGCGCAACACCCCGTGATGTTTTTCTCACTCCTACTAGTGAATCTAATGTAACACACACCCATACAATGCGCACCACCCGGTGATGTTTTTCTCACTCCTACTAGTGAATGTAATGTAACACACACCCATACAATGCGCACCAGCCCGTGATGTTTTTCTCACTCCTACTAGTGAATGTATTGTAACACACACCCATACAATGCGCACCACCCCGCGATGTTTTTCAGAAACCTATCCTACATTGCCACTGAATGTTCCCTGACCTCCCCATGCTGACCACCCGCGGTGCTTTTCTCCATCCTACATTGCAAATCACTGCCTAACCTAATTAAGACCCTCCGATTCACACCACCCCGTGATGTTTTTCTCACTCCTAGTAGTGAATGTAATGTAACACACCCATACAATGCGCACCAAACTGTGATGTTTTTCTCACTCCTACTAGTGAATGCAATGTAACACACACCCATACAATGCGCACCACCCCGTGATGTTTTTCTCACTCCTACTAGTGAATGTAATGTAACACACACCCATACAATGCGCACCACCCCGTGATGTTTTTCTCACTCCTATTAGAGAATGTAATGTAACACACACCCATACAATGCGCACCACCCCGTGATGTTTTTCTCACTCCTACTAGTGAATGTAATTTAACACACACCCATACAATGCGCACCACCCCGTGATGTTTTTCTCACTCCTACTAGTGAATGTAATGTAACACACACCCATAAAATGCGCACCACCCCATGATGTTTTTCTCACTCCTACTAGTGAATGTAATGTAACACACACCCATACAATGCGCACCACCCCGTGATGTTTTTCTCACTCCTACTAGGGAATGTAATGTAACACACACCCATACAATGCGCACCACCCCGTGATGTTTTTCTCACTCCTACTAGTGAATCTAATGTAACACACACCCATACAATGCGCACCACCCCGCGATGTTTTTCAGAAACCTATCCTACATTGCCACTGCATGTTCCCTGACCTCCCCATGCTGACCACACCGCGGTGCTTTTCTCCATCCTACATTGCCACTCACTGCCTATCCTAATTCAGACCCTCCAATTCACACCACCCCGTGATGTTTTTCTCACTCCTAGTAGTGAATGTAATGTAACACACACCCATACAATGCGCACCACCCTGTGATGTTTTTCTCACTCCTACTAGTGAATGTAATGTAACACACACCCATACAATGCGCACCACCCCGTGATGTTTTTCTCACTCCTACTAGTGAATGTAATGTAACACACACCCATACAATGCGAACCACCCAGTGATGTTTTCCTCACTCCTACTAGTGAATCTAATGTAACACACACCCAAACAAGGCGCACCATCCCGCGATGTTTTTCAGAAACCTATCCTACATTGCCACTGCATGTTCCCTGACGTCCCCACGCTGACCACCCCTCCGTGCTTTTCTCCATCCTACATTGCCACTCACTGCCTATCCTAATTCAGACCATCCAATTCACACCACCCCGTGATGTTTTTCTCACTTCTAGTAGTGAATGTAATGTAACACACACCCATACAATGCGCACCACCCCGTGATGTTTTTCTCACTCCTACTAGTGAATGTAATGTAACACACACCCATACAATGCGCACCACCCCGTGATGTTTTTCTCACTCCTATTAGTGAATGTAATGTAACACACACCCATACAATGCGCACCACCCCGTGAAGTTTTTCTCACTCCTACTAGTGAATCTAATGTAACACACACCCATACAATGCGCACCACCCCGCGATGTTTTTCAGAAACCTATCCTACATTGCCACTGCATGTTCCCTGACCTCCCCATGCTGACCACCCCGTGGTGCTTTTCTCCATCCTACATTGCCACTCACTGCCTATCCTAATTCAGACCCTCCGATTCTCACCACCCCGTGATGTTTTTCTCACTCCTACTAGTGAATGTAATGTAACACACATCCATACAATGCGCACCACCCCGTGATGTTTTTCTCACTACTACTAGTGAATCTAATGTAACACACACCCATACAATGCGCACCACCCCGCGATGTTTTTCAGAAACCTATCCTACGTTGCCACTGCATGTTCCCTGACCTCCCCATGCTGACCACACCGCGGTGCTTTTATCCATCCTACATTTCCACTCACTGCCTATCCTAATTCAGACCCTCCAATTCACATCACCCCGTGATGTTTTTCTCACTCCTAGTAGTGAATGTAATGTAACACACACCAATACAATGCGCACCACTCCGTGATGTTTTTCTCAGTCCTACTAGTGAATGTAATGTAACACAGACCCATACAATGCGCACCACCCCGTGATGTTTTTCTCACTCCTACTAGTGAATGTAATGTAACACACACCCATACAATGCGCACCACCCAGTGATGTTTTTCTCACTCCTACTAGTGAATCTAATGTAACACACACCCATACAATGCGCACCACCCCGCGATGTTTTTCAGAAACCTATCCTACATTGCCACTACATGTTCCCTGACCTCCCCATGCTGACCACCCCGCGGTGCTTTTCTCCATCCTACATTGCCACTCACTGCCTATCCTAATTCAGACCCTCCGATTCACACCACCCCGTGATGTTTTTCTCACTCCTACTAGTGAATGAAATGTAACACACACCCATACAATGCGCACCACCCCGTGATGTTTTTCTCACTCCTACTAGTGAATGTAATGTAACACACACCCATACAATGCGCACCACCCCGTGATGTTTTTTTCACTCCTACTAGTGAATGTAATGTAACACACACCCATACAATGCGCACCACCCCGTGATGTTTTTTTCACTCCTACTAGTGAATGTAATGTAACACACACCCATACAATGCGCACCACCCCGTGATGTTTTTCTCACTCCTACTAGTGAATGTAATGTAACACACACCCATACAATACGCAGCAACCCGTGATGTTTTTCTCACTCCTATTAGAGAATGTAATGTAACACACACCCATACAATGCGCACCACCCCGTGATGTTTTTCTCACTCCTAATAGTGAATGTAATGTAACACACACCCATACAATGCGCACCACACCGTGATGTTTTTCTCACTCCTACTAGTGAATCTAATGTAACACACACCCATACAATGAGCACCACCCCGCGATGTTTTTCAGAAACCTATCCTACATTGCCACTGCATGTTCCCTGACCTCCCCATTCTGACCACACCGCGGTGCTTTTCTCCATCCTACATTGCCACTCACTGCCTATCCTAATTCAGACCCTCCAATTCACATCACCCCGTGATGTTTTTCTCACTCCTAGTAGTGAATGTAATGTAACACACACCCATACAATGCGCACCACCCCGTGATGTTTTTCTCACTCCTACTAGTGAATGTAATGTAACACACACCCATACAATGCGCACCACCCCGTGATGTTTTTCTCACTCCTACTAGTGAATCTAATGTAACACACACCCATACAATGCGCACCACCCCGCGATGTTTTTCAGAAACCTATCCTACATTGCCACTGCATGTTCCCTGACCTCCCCACGCTGACCACCCCGCGGTGCTTTTCTCCATCCTACATTGCCACTCACTGCCTATCCTAATTCAGACCCTCTGATTCACACCACCCCGTGATGTTTTTCTCACTCCTAGTAGTGAATGTAATGTAACACACACCCATACAATGCGCACCACCCTGTGATGTTTTTCTCACTCCTACTAGTGAATGTAATGTAACACACACCCATACAATGCGCACCACCCCGTGATGTTTTTCTCACTCCTAGTAGTGAATGTAATGTAACACACACCCATACAATGCGACCACCCCGTGATGTTTTTCTCACTCATACTAGTGAATGTAATGTAACACACACCCATACAATGCGCACCACCCCGTGATGTTTTTCTCACTCCTCCTAGTGAATGTAATGTAACACACACCCATACAATGCGCACCACCCCGTGATGTTTTTCTCACTCCTACTAGTGAATCTAATGTAACACACCCCCATACAATGCGCACCACCCCGCGATGTTTTTCAGAAACCTATCCTACATTGCCACTGCATGTTCCCTGACCTCCCCATGCTGACCACCCCGCGGTGCTTTTCTCCATCCTACATTGCCACTCACTGCCTATGCTAATTCAGACCCTCCGATTCACACCACCCCGTGATGTTTTTCTCACTCCTACTAGTGAATGTAATGTAACACACACCCATACAATGCGCACCACCCCGTGATTTTTTTCTCACTCCTACTAGTGAATCTAATGTAACACACACCCATACAATGCGCACCACCCCGTGATGTTTTTCTCACTCCTACTAGTGAATGTAATGTAACACACACCCATACAATGCGCACCACCCCGTGATGTTTTTCTCACTCCTATTAGAGAATGTAATGTAACACACACCCATACAATGCGCACCACCCCGTGATGTTTTTCTCACTCCTACTAGTGAATGTAATGTAACACACACCCATACAATGCGCACCACCCCGTGATGTTTTTCTCACTCCTACTAGTGAATGTAATGTAACACACACCCATACAATGCGCACCACCCCGTGATGTTTTTCTCACTCCTACTAGTGAATGTAATGTAACACACACCCATACAATGCGCACCACCCCGTGATGTTTTTCTCACTCCTACTAGGGAATGTAATGTAACACACACCCATACAATGCGCACCACCCCGTGATGTTTTTCTCACTCCTACTAGTGAATCTAATGTAACACACACCCAAACAATGCGCACCACCCCGCGATGTTTTTCAGAAACCTATCCGACATTGCCACTGCATGTTCCCTGTCCTCACCATGCTGACCACACCGCGGTGCTTTTCTCCATCCTACATTGCCACTCACTACCTATCCTAATTCAGACCCTCCAATTCACACCACCCCGTGATGTTTTTCTCACTCTTAGCAGTGAATGTAATGTAACACACACCCATACAATGCGCACCACCCCGTGATGTTTTTCTCACTCCTACTAGTGAATGTAATGTAACACACACCCATACAATGCGCACCACCCCGTGATGTTTTTCTCACTCCTACTAGTGAATGTAATGTAACACACACCCATACAATGCGAACCACCCAGTGATGTTTTCCTCACTCCTACTAGTGAATCTAATGTAACACACACCCATACAAGGCGCACCATCCCGCGATGTTTTTCAGAAACCTATCCTACATTGCCACTGCATGTTCCCTGAGGTCCCCACGCTGACCAACCCGCCGTGCTTTTCTCCATCCTACATTGCCAGTCACTGACTATCCTAATTCAGACCATCCGATTCACACCACCCCGTGATGTTTTTCTCAATTCTAGTAGTGAATGTAATGTAACACACACCCATACAATGCGCACCACCCAGTGATGTTTTCCTTACTCCTACTAGTGAATGTAATGTAACACACACCCATACAATGCGCACCACGCCGTGAAGTTTTTCTCACTCCTACTAGTGAATCTAATGTAACACACACCCATACAATGCGCACCACCCCGCGATGTTTTTCAGAAACCTATCCTACATTGCCACTGCATGTTCCCTGACCTCCCCATGCTGACCACCCCGTGGTGCTTTTCTCCATCCTACATTGCCACTCACTGCCTATCCTAATTCAGACCCTCCGATTCTCACCACCCCGTGATGTTTTTCTCACTCCTACTAGTGAATGAAATGTAACACACACCCATACAATGCGCACCACCCCGTGATGTTTTTCTCACTCCTACTAGTGAATGTAATGTAACACACACCCATACAATGCGCACCACCCCGTGATGTTTTTCTCACTCCTATTAGTGAATGTAATGTAACACACACCCATACAATGCGCACCACCCCGTGATGTTTTTTTCACTCCTACTAGTGAATGTAATGTAACACACACCCATACAATGCGCACCACCCCGTGATGTTTTTCTCACTCCTACTAGTGAATGTAATGTAACACACACCCATACAATACGCAGCAACCCGTGATGTTTTTCTCACTCCTATTAGAGAATGTAATGTAACACACACCCATACAATGCGCACCACCCCGTGATGTTTTTCTCACTCCTAATAGTGAATGTAATGTAACACACACCCATACAATGCGCACCACCCCGTGATGTTTTTCTCACGTCTACTAGTGAATCTAATGTAACACACACCCATACAATGAGCACCACCCCGCGATGTTTTTCAGAAACCTATCCTACATTGCCACTGCATGTTCCCTGACCTCCCCATGCTGACCACACCGCGGTGCTTTTCTCCATCCTACATTGCCACTCACTGCCTATCCTAATTCAGACCCTCCAATTCACATCACCCCGTGATGTTTTTCTCACTCCTAGTAGTGAATGTAATGTAACACACACCCATACAATGCGCACCACCCCGTGATGTTTTTCTCACTCCTACTAGTGAATGTAATGTAACACACACCCATACAATGCGCACCACCCCGTGATGTTTTTCTCACTCCTACTAGTGAATCTAATGTAACACACACCCATACAATGCGCACCACCCCGCGATGTTTTTCAGAAACCTATTCTACATTGCCACTGCATGTTCCCTGACCTCCCCACGCTGACCACCCCGCGGTGCTTTTCTCCATCCTACATTGCCACTCACTGCCTATCCTAATTCAGACCCTCTGATTCACACCACCCCGTGATGTTTTTCTCACTCCTAGTAGTGAATGTAATGTAACACACACCCATACAATGCGCACCACCCTGTGATGTTTTTCTCACTCCTACTAGTGAATGTAATGTAACACACACCCATACAATGCGCACCACCCCGTGATGTTTTTCTCACTCCTAGTAGTGAATGTAATGTAACACACACCCATACAATGCGACCACCCCGTGATGTTTTTCTCACTCATACTAGTGAATGTAATGTAACACACACCCATACAATGCGCACCACCCCGTGATGTTTTTCTCACTCCTCCTAGTGAATGTAATGTAACACACACCCATACAATGCGCACCACCCCGTGATGTTTTTCTCACTCCTACTAGTGAATCTAATGTAACACACCCCCATACAATGCGCACCACCCCGCGATGTTTTTCAGAAACCTATCCTACATTGCCACTGCATGTTCCCTGACCTCCCCATGCTGACCACCCCGCGGTGCTTTTCTCCATCCTACATTGCCACTCACTGCCTATGCTAATTCAGACCCTCCGATTCACACCACCCCGTGATGTTTTTCTCACTCCTACTAGTGAATGTAATGTAACACACACGCATACAATGCGCACCATCCCGTGATGTTTTTCTCACTCCTACTAGTGAATCTAATGTAACACACACCCATACAATGCGCACCACCCCGCGATGTTTTTCAGAAACGTATCCTAAATTGCCACTGCATGTTCCCTTACCTCCCCATGCTGACCACGCCGCGGTGCTTTTCTCCATCCTACATTGCAAATCACTGCCTATCCTAATTCAGACCCTCCCATTCACACCACCCCGTGATGTTTTTCTCACTCCTAGTAGTGAATGTAATGTAACACACCCATACAATGCGCACCACCCCGTGATTTTTTTCTCACTCCTACTAGTGAATGTAATGTAACACACACCCATACAATGCGCACCACCCCGTGATGTTTTTCTCACTCCTACTAGTGAATGTAATGTAACACACACCCATACAATGCGCACCACCCCGTGATGTTTTTCTCACTCCTATTAGAGAATGTAATGTAACACACACCCATACAATGCGCACCACCCCGTGATGTTTTTCTCACTCCTACTAGTGAATGTAATGTAACACACACCCATACAATGCGCACCACCCCGTGATGTTTTTCTCACTCCTACTAGTGAATGTAATGTAACACACACCCATACAATGCGCACCACCCCGTGATGTTTTTCTCACTCCTATTAGTGAATGTAATGTAACACACACCCATACAATGCGCACCACCCCGTGAAGTTTTTCTCACTCCTACTAGTGAATCTAATGTAACACACACCCATACAATGCGCACCACCCCGCGATGTTTTTCAGAAACCTATCCTACATTGCCACTGCATGTTCCCTGACCTCCCCATGCTGACCACCCCGTGGTGCTTTTCTCCATCCTACATTGCCACTCACTGCCTATCCTAATTCAGACCCTCCGATTCTCACCACCCCGTGATGTTTTTCTCACTCCTACTAGTGAATGTAATGTAACACACATCCATACAATGCGCACCACCCCGTGATGTTTTTCTCACTACTACTAGTGAATCTAATGTAACACACACCCATACAATGCGCACCACCCCGCGATGTTTTTCAGAAACCTATCCTACGTTGCCACTGCATGTTCCCTGACCTCCCCATGCTGACCACACCGCGGTGCTTTTCTCCATCCTACATTTCCACTCACTGCCTATCCTAATTCAGACCCTCCAATTCACATCACCCCGTGATGTTTTTCTCACTCCTAGTAGTGAATGTAATGTAACACACACCAATACAATGCGCACCACTCCGTGATGTTTTTCTCAGTCCTACTAGTGAATGTAATGTAACACAGACCCATACAATGCGCACCACCCCGTGATGTTTTTCTCACTCCTACTAGTGAATGTAATGTAACACACACCCATACAATGCGCACCACCCAGTGATGTTTTTCTCACTCCTACTAGTGAATCTAATGTAACACACACCCATACAATGCGCACCACCCCGCGATGTTTTTCAGAAACCTATCCTACATTGCCACTACATGTTCCCTGACCTCCCCATGCTGACCACCCCGCGGTGCTTTTCTCCATCCTACATTGCCACTCACTGCCTATCCTAATTCAGACCCTCCGATTCACACCACCCCGTGATGTTTTTCTCACTCCTACTAGTGAATGAAATGTAACACACACCCATACAATGCGCACCACCCCGTGATGTTTTTCTCACTCCTACTATTGAATGTAATGTAACACACACCCATACAATGCGCACCACCCCGTGATGTTTTTTTCACTCCTACTAGTGAATGTAATGTAACACACACCCATACAATGCGCACCACCCCGTGATGTTTTTTTCACTCCTACTAGTGAATGTAATGTAACACACACCCATACAATGCGCACCACCCCGTGATGTTTTTCTCACTCCTACTAGTGAATGTAATGTAACACACACCCATACAATACGCAGCAACCCGTGATGTTTTTCTCACTCCTATTAGAGAATGTAATGTAACACACACCCATACAATGCGCACCACCCCGTGATGTTTTTCTCACTCCTAATAGTGAATGTAATGTAACACACACCCATACAATGCGCACCACACCGTGATGTTTTTCTCACTCCTACTAGTGAATCTAATGTAACACACACCCATACAATGAGCACCACCCCGCGATGTTTTTCAGAAACCTATCCTACATTGCCACTGCATGTTCCCTGACCTCCCCATTCTGACCACACCGCGGTGCTTTTCTCCATCCTACATTGCCACTCACTGCCTATCCTAATTCAGACCCTCCAATTCACATCACCCCGTGATGTTTTTCTCACTCCTAGTAGTGAATGTAATGTAACACACACCCATACAATGCGCACCACCCCGTGATGTTTTTCTCACTCCTACTAGTGAATGTAATGTAACACACACCCATACAATGCGCACCACCCCGTGATGTTTTTCTCACTCCTACTAGTGAATCTAATGTAACACACACCCATACAATGCGCACCACCCCGCGATGTTTTTCAGAAACCTATCCTACATTGCCACTGCATGTTCCCTGACCTCCCCACGCTGACCACCCCGCGGTGCTTTTCTCCATCCTACATTGCCACTCACTGCCTATCCTAATTCAGACCCTCTGATTCACACCACCCCGTGATGTTTTTCTCACTCCTAGTAGTGAATGTAATGTAACACACACCCATACAATGCGCACCACCCTGTGATGTTTTTCTCACTCCTACTAGTGAATGTAATGTAACACACACCCATACAATGCGCACCACCCCGTGATGTTTTTCTCACTCCTAGTAGTGAATGTAATGTAACACACACCCATACAATGCGACCACCCCGTGATGTTTTTCTCACTCATACTAGTGAATGTAATGTAACACACACCCATACAATGCGCACCACCCCGTGATGTTTTTCTCACTCCTCCTAGTGAATGTAATGTAACACACACCCATACAATGCGCACCACCCCGTGATGTTTTTCTCACTCCTACTAGTGAATCTAATGTAACACACCCCCATACAATGCGCACCACCCCGCGATGTTTTTCAGAAACCTATCCTACATTGCCACTGCATGTTCCCTGACCTCCCCATGCTGACCACCCCGCGGTGCTTTTCTCCATCCTACATTGCCACTCACTGCCTATGCTAATTCAGACCCTCCGATTCACACCACCCCGTGATGTTTTTCTCACTCCTACTAGTGAATGTAATGTAACACACACCCATACAATGCGCACCACCCCGTGATTTTTTTCTCACTCCTACTAGTGAATCTAATGTAACACACACCCATACAATGCGCACCACCCCGTGATGTGTTTCTCACTCCTACTAGTGAATGTAATGTAACACACACCCATACAATGCGCACCACCCCGTGATGTTTTTCTCACTCCTATTAGAGAATGTAATGTAACACACACCCATACAATGCGCACCACCCCGTGATGTTTTTCTCACTCCTACTAGTGAATGTAATGTAACACACACCCATACAATGCGCACCACCCCGTGATGTTTTTCTCACTCCTACTAGTGAATGTAATGTAACACACACCCATACAATGCGCACCACCCCGTGATGTTTTTCTCACTCCTACTAGTGAATGTAATGTAACACACACCCATACAATGCGCACCACCCCGTGATGTTTTTCTCACTCCTACTAGGGAATGTAATGTAACACACACCCATACAATGCGCACCACCCCGTGATGTTTTTCTCACTCCTACTAGTGAATCTAATGTAACACACACCCAAACAATGCGCACCACCCCGCGATGTTTTTCAGAAACCTATCCGACATTGCCACTGCATGTTCCCTGTCCTCACCATGCTGACCACACCGCGGTGCTTTTCTCCATCCTACATTGCCACTCACTACCTATCCTAATTCAGACCCTCCAATTCACACCACCCCGTGATGTTTTTCTCACTCCTAGTAGTGAATGTAATGTAACACACACCCATACAATGCGCACCACCCCGTGATGTTTTTCTCACTCCTACTAGTGAATGTAATGTAACACACACCCATACAATGCGCACCACCCCGTGATGTTTTTCTCACTCCTACTAGTGAATGTAATGTAACACACACCCATACAATGCGAACCACCCAGTGATGTTTTCCTCACTCCTACTAGTGAATCTAATGTAACACACACCCATACAAGGCGCACCATCCCGCGATGTTTTTCAGAAACCTATCCTACATTGCCACTGCATGTTCCCTGAGGTCCCCACGCTGACCAACCCGCCGTGCTTTTCTCCATCCTACATTGCCAGTCACTGACTATCCTAATTCAGACCATCCGATTCACACCACCCCGTGATGTTTTTCTCAATTCTAGTAGTGAATGTAATGTAACACACACCCATACAATGCGCACCACCCAGTGATGTTTTCCTTACTCCTACTAGTGAATGTAATGTAACACACACCCATACAATGCGCACCACCCCGTGAAGTTTTTCTCACTCCTACTAGTGAATCTAATGTAACACACACCCATACAATGCGCACCACCCCGCGATGTTTTTCAGAAACCTATCCTACATTGCCACTGCATGTTCCCTGACCTCCCCATGCTGACCACCCCGTGGTGCTTTTCTCCATCCTACATTGCCACTCACTGCCTATCCTAATTCAGACCCTCCGATTCTCACCACCCCGTGATGTTTTTCTCACTCCTACTAGTGAATGAAATGTAACACACACCCATACAATGCGCACCACCCCGTGATGTTTTTCTCACTCCTACTAGTGAATGTAATGTAACACACACCCATACAATGCGCACCACCCCGTGATGTTTTTCTCACTCCTATTAGTGAATGTAATGTAACACACACCCATACAATGCGCACCACCCCGTGATGTTTTTTTCACTCCTACTAGTGAATGTAATGTAACACACACCCATACAATGCGCACCACCCCGTGATGTTTTTCTCACTCCTACTAGTGAATGTAATGTAACACACACCCATACAATACGCAGCAACCCGTGATGTTTTTCTCACTCCTATTAGAGAATGTAATGTAACACACACCCATACAATGCGCACCACCCCGTGATGTTTTTCTCACTCCTAATAGTGAATGTAATGTAACACACACCCATACAATGCGCACCACCCCGTGATGTTTTTCTCACGTCTACTAGTGAATCTAATGTAACACACACCCATACAATGAGCACCACCCCGCGATGTTTTTCAGAAACCTATCCTACATTGCCACTGCATGTTCCCTGACCTCCCCATGCTGACCACACCGCGGTGCTTTTCTCCATCCTACATTGCCACTCACTGCCTATCCTAATTCAGACCCTCCAATTCACATCACCCCGTGATGTTTTTCTCACTCCTAGTAGTGAATGTAATGTAACACACACCCATACAATGCGCACCACCCCGTGATGTTTTTCTCACTCCTACTAGTGAATGTAATGTAACACACACCCATACAATGCGCACCACCCCGTGATGTTTTTCTCACTCCTACTAGTGAATCTAATGTAACACACACCCATACAATGCGCACCACCCCGCGATGTTTTTCAGAAACCTATCCTACATTGCCACTGCATGTTCCCTGACCTCCCCACGCTGACCACCCCGCGGTGCTTTTCTCCATCCTACATTGCCACTCACTGCCTATCCTAATTCAGACCCTCTGATTCACACCACCCCGTGATGTTTTTCTCACTCCTAGTAGTGAATGTAATGTAACACACACCCATACAATGCGCACCACCCTGTGATGTTTTTCTCACTCCTACTAGTGAATGTAATGTAACACACACCCATACAATGCGCACCACCCCGTGATGTTTTTCTCACTCCTAGTAGTGAATGTAATGTAACACACACCCATACAATGCGACCACCCCGTGATGTTTTTCTCACTCATACTAGTGAATGTAATGTAACACACACCCATACAATGCGCACCACCCCGTGATGTTTTTCTCACTCCTCCTAGTGAATGTAATGTAACACACACCCATACAATGCGCACCACCCCGTGATGTTTTTCTCACTCCTACTAGTGAATCTAATGTAACACACCCCCATACAATGCGCACCACCCCGCGATGTTTTTCAGAAACCTATCCTACATTGCCACTGCATGTTCCCTGACCTCCCCATGCTGACCACCCCGCGGTGCTTTTCTCCATCCTACATTGCCACTCACTGCCTATGCTAATTCAGACCCTCCGATTCACACCACCCCGTGATGTTTTTCTCACTCCTACTAGTGAATGTAATGTAACACACACGCATACAATGCGCACCATCCCGTGATGTTTTTCTCACTCCTACTAGTGAATCTAATGTAACACACACCCATACAATGCGCACCACCCCGCGATGTTTTTCAGAAACGTATCCTAAATTGCCACTGCATGTTCCCTTACCTCCCCATGCTGACCACGCCGCGGTGCTTTTCTCCATCCTACATTGCAAATCACTGCCTATCCTAATTCAGACCCTCCCATTCACACCACCCCGTGATGTTTTTCTCACTCCTAGTAGTGAATGTAATGTAACACACCCATACAATGCGCACCACCCCGTGATTTTTTTCTCACTCCTACTAGTGAATGTATTGTAACACACACCCATACAATGCGCACCACCCCGTGATGTTTTTCTCACTCCTACTAGTGAATGTAATGTAACACACACCCATACAATGCGCACCACCCCGTGATGTTTTTCTCACTCCTATTAGAGAATGTAATGTAACACACACCCATACAATGCGCACCACCCCGTGATGTTTTTCTCACTCCTACTAGTGAATGTAATGTAACACACACCCATACAATGCGCACCACCCCGTGATGTTTTTCTCACTCCTACTAGTGAATGTAATGTAACACACACCCATACAATGCGCACCACCCCGTGATGTTTTTCTCACTCCTACTAGTGAATGTAATGTAACACACACCCATACAATGCGCACCACCCCATGATGTTTTTCTCACTCCTACTAGGGAATGTAATGTAACACACACCCATACAATGCGCACCACCCCGTGATGTTTTTCTCACTCCTACTAGTGAATCTAATGTAACACACACCCAAACAATGCGCACCACCCTGCGATGTTTTTCAGAAACCTATCCGACATTGCCACTGCATGTTCCCTGTCCTCCCCATGCTGACCACACCGCGGTGCTTTTCTCCATCCTACATTGCCACTCACTGCCTATCCTAATTCAGACACTCCAATTCACACCACCCCGTGATGTTTTTCTCACTCCTAGTAGTGAATGTAATGTAACACACACCCATACAATGCGCACCACCCCGTGATGTTTTTCTCACTCCTACTAGTGAATGTAATGTAACACACACCCATACAATGCGCACCACCCCGTGATGTTTTTCTCACTCCTACTAGTGAATGTAATGTAACACACACCCATACAATGCGAACCACCCAGTGATGTTTTCCTCACTCCTACTAGTGAATCTAATGTAACACACACCCATACAAGGCGCACCATCCCGCGATGTTTTTCAGAAACCTCTCCTACATTGCCACTGCATGTTCCCTGAGGTCCCCACGCTGACCACCCCGCCGTGCTTTTCTCCATCCTACATTGCCAGTCACTGACTATCCTAATTCAGACCATCCGATTCACACCACCCCGTGATGTTTTTCTCAATTCTAGTAGTGAATGTAATGTAACACACACCAATACAATGCGCACCACCCAGTGATGTTTTCCTTACTCCTACTAGTGAATGTAATGTAACACACACCCATACAATGCGCACCACCCCGTGATGTTTTTCTCACTCCTACTAGTGAATGTAATGTAACACACACCCATACAATGCACACCACCCCGTGATGTTTTTCTCACTCCTACTAGTGAATGTAATGTAACACACACCCATACAATGCGCACCACCCCGTGATGTTTTTCTCACTCCTACTAGTGAATGTAATGTAACACACACCCATACATTGCGCACCACCCCGTGATGTTTTTCTCACTCCTACTAGTGAATGTAATGTAACACACACCCATACAATGCGCACCACCCAGTGATGTTTTCCTCACTCCTACTAGTGAATCTAATGTAACACACACCCATACAAGGCGCAACACCCGCAATGTTTTTCAGAAACCTATCCTACATTGTCACAGCATGTTCCCTGACCTCCCCACGCTGACCACCCCGCGGTGCTTTTCTCCATCCTGCATTGCCACTCACTGCCTATCCTAATTCAGACCATCCGATTCACACCACCCCGTGATGATTTTCTCACTCCTACTAGTGAATGTAATGTAACACACACCCATACAATGCGCACCACCTCGTGATGTTTTCCTCACTCCTACTAGTGAATGTAATGTAACACACACCCATAGAATGCGCACCACCCCATGATGTTTTTCTCACTCCTACTAGTGAATGTAATGTAACACACACCCATACAATGCGCACCACCCTGTGATGTTTTTCTCACTCCTATTAGTGAATGTAATGTAACACACACCAATACAATGCGCACCGCCCCGTGATGTTTTTCTCACTCCTACTAGTGAATCTAATTAACACACACCCATACAATGCACACCACCCCGCGATGTTTTTCAGAAACCTATCCTACATTGCCACTGCATGTTCCCTGACCTCCCCATGCTGACCACCCCGCGGTGCTTTTCTCCACCCTACATTGCAACTCACTGCCTATCCTAATTCAGACCCTCCAATTCACACCACCCCGTGATGTTTTTCTCACTCCTACTAGTGAATGTAATGTAACACACATCCATACAATGCGCACCACCCCGTGATGTTTTTCTCACTCCTACTAGTGAATCTAATGTAACACACACCCATACAATGCGGACCACCCAGCGATGTTTTTCAGAAACGTATCCTAAATTGCCACTGCATGTTCCGTTACCTCCCCATGCTGATCACCCCGCCCTGCTTTTCTCCATCTTACATTGCCAATCACTGCCTATCCTAATTCAGACCCTTCGATTCACACCACCCCGTGATGTTTTTCTCACTCCTACTAGTGAATGTAATGTAACACACACCCATACAATGCGCACCACCCCGTGATGTTTTTCTCACTCCTACTTGTGAATCTAATGTAACACACACCCATACAATGCGCACCACCCCGCGATGTTTTTCAGAAACCTATCCTACATTGCCACTGCATGTTCCCTGACCTCCCCATGCTGACCACCCCGCGGTGCTTTTCTCCATCCTACATTGCCACAAACTGCCTATGCTAATTCAGACCCTCCGATTCACAGCACCCCGTGATGTTTTTCTCACTCCTACTAGTGAATGTAATGTAACACACACGCATACAATGCGCACCACGCCGTGATGTTTTTCTCACTCCTACTAGTGAATCTAATGTAACACACACCCATACAATGCCCACCACCCCGCGATGTTTTTCAGAAACGTATCCTAAATTGCCACTGCATGTTCCCTTACCTCCCCATGCTGAACACCCCGCGGTGCTTTTCTCCATCCTACATTGCCAATCACTGCCTATCCTAATTCAGACCCTCCGATTCACACCACCCCGTGATGTTTTTCTCACTCCTAGTAGTGAATGTAATGTAACACACACCCATACAATGCGCACCACCCCGTGATGCTTTTCTCACTCCTACTAGAGAATGTAATGTAACACACACCCATACAATGCGCACCACCCCGTGATGTTTTTTTCACTCCTACTAGTGAATGTAATGTAACACACACCCATACAATGCGCACCACACCATGATGTTTTTCTCACTCCTACTAATGAATGTAATGTAACACACACCCATACAATGCGCACCACCCCGTGATGTTTTTCTCACTCCTACTAGTGAATGTAATGTAACACACACCCATACAATGCGCACCACCCCGTGATGTTTTTCTCACTCCTACTAGTGAATGTAATGTAACACACACCCATCCAATGCGCACCACCCCGTGATGTTTTTCTCACTCCTACTTGAGAATGTAATGTAACACACACCCATACAATGCGCACCACCCCGTGAAGTTTTTCTCACTCCTACTTGTGAATGTAATGTAACACACACCCATACAATGCGCACCACCCCGTGATGTTTTTCTCACTCCTACTAGTGAATCTAATGAAACACACACCCATACAATGCGCACCACCCCGCGATATTTTTCAGAAACCTATCCTACATTGCCACTGCATGTTCCCTGACCTCCCCATGCTGACCACACCGCGGTGCTTTTCTCCATCCTACATTGCCACTCATTGCCTATCCTAATTCAGACCCTCCAATTCACACCACCCCGTGATGTTTTTCTCACTCCTAGTAGTGAATGTAATGTAACACACACCCATACAATGCGCAAAACCCCGTGATGTTTTTCTTACTCCTACTAGTGAATCTAATGTAACACACACCCATACAATGCGCAACACCCCGTGATGTTTTTCTCACTCCTACTAGTGAATCTAATGTAACACACACCCATACAATGCGCACAACCCCGTGATGTTTTTCTCACTCCTACTAGTGAATGTAATGTAACACACATCCATACAATGCGCACCAGCCCGTGATGTTTTTCTCACTCCTACTAGTGAATGTAATGTAACACACACCCATACAATGCGCACCACCCCGCGATGTTTTTCAGAAACCTATCCAACATTGCCACTGCATGTTCCCTGACCTCCCCATGCTGACCACCCCGCGGTGCTTTTCTCCATCCTACATTGCCACTCACTGCCTATGCTAATTCAGACCCTCCGATTCACACCACCCCGTGATGTTTTTCTCACTCCTACTAGTGAATGTAATGTAACACACACGAATACATTGCGCACCACCCCGCGATGTTTTTCTCACTCCTACTAGTGAATCTGATGTAACACACACCCATACAATGCGCACAACCCCGCGATGTTTTTCAGAAACGTATTCTAAATTGCCACTGCATGTTCCCTTACCTCCCCATGCTGACCACCCCGCGGTGCTTTTCTCCATCCTACATTGCAAATCACTGCCTATCCTAATTCAGACCCTCCGATTCACACCACCCCGTGATGTTTTTCTCACTCCTAGTAGTGAATGTAATGTAACACACCCATACAATGCGCACCACCCCGTGATGTTTTTCTCACTCCTACTAGTGAATGTAATGTAACACACACCCATACAATGCGCACCACCCCGTGATGTTTTTCTCACTCCTACTAGTGAATGTAATGTAACACACACCCATACAATGCGCACCACCCCGTGATGTTTTTCTCACTCCTATTAGAGAATGTAATGTAACACACACCCATACAATGCGCACCACCCCGTGATGTTTTTCTCACTCCTACTAGTGAATGTAATGTAACACACACCCATACAATGCGCACCACCCCGTGATGTTTTTCTCACTCCTACTAGTGAATGTAATGTAACACACACCCATACAATGCGCACCACCCCGTGATGTTTTTCTCACTCCTACTAGTGAATGTAATGTAACACACACCCATACAATGCGCACCACCCCGTGATGTTTTTCTCACTCCTACTAGTGAATGTAATGTAACACACACCCATACAATGCGAACCACCCAGTGATGTTTTCCTCACTCCTACTAGTGAATCTAATGTAACACACACCCATACAAGGCGCACCATCCCGCGTTGTTTTTCAGAAACCTATCCTACATTGCCACTGCATGTTCCCTGACGTCCCCACGCTGACCACCCCGCCGTGCTTTTCTCCATCCTACATTGCCAGTCACTGCCTATCCTAATTCAGACCATCCGATTCAAACCACCCCGTGATGTTTTTCTCACTTCTAGTAGTGAATGTAATGTAACACACACCCATACAATGCGCACCACCCAGTGATGTTTTCCTTACTCCTACTAATGAATGTAATGTAACACACACCCATACAATGGGCACCACCCCGTGATGTTTTTCTCACTCCTACTAGTGAATCTAATGTAACACACACCCATACAATGCGCACCACGCCGCGATGTTTTTCAGAAACGTATCCTAAATTGCCACTGCATGTTCCATTACCTCCCCATGCTGACCACCCCGCGGTGCTTTTCTCCATCCTACATTGCCAATCACTGCCTATCCTAATTCAGACCCTCCGATTCACACCACCCCGTGATGTTTTTCTCACTCCTACTAGTGAATGTAATGTAACACACACCCATACAATGCGCACCACCCCTTGATGTTTTTCTCACTCCTACTAGTGAATGTAATGTAACACACACCCATACAATGCGCACCACCCCGTGATGTTTTTCTCACTCCTACTAGTGAATGTAATGTAACACACACCCATACAATGCACACCACCCCGTGATGTTTTTCTCACTCCTACTAGTGAATGTAATGTAACACACACCCATACAATGCGCACCACCCCGTGATGTTTTTCTCACTCCTACTAGTGAATGTAATGTAACACACACCCATACATTGCGCACCACCCCGTGATGTTTTTCTCACTCCTACTAGTGAATGTAATGTAACACACACCCATACAATGCGCACCACCCCGTGATGTTTTTCTCACTCCTATTAGTGAATGTAATGTAACACACACCAATACAATGCGCACCGACCCGTGATGTTTTTCTCACTCCTACTAGTGAATCTAATTAACACACACCCATACAATGCGCACCACCCCGCGATGTTTTTCAGAAACCTATCCTACATTGCCACTGCATGTTCCCTGACCTCCCCATGCTGACCACCCCGCGGTGCTTTTCTCCATCCTACATTGCCACTCACTGCCTATCCTAATTCAGACCCTCCGATTCACACCACCCCGTGATGTTTTTCTCACTCCTACTAGTGAATGTAATGTAACACACATCCATACAATGCGCACCACCCCGTGATGTTTTTCTCACTTCTACTAGTGAATCTAATGTAACACACACCCATACAATGCGCACCACCCCGCGATGTTTTTCAGAAACGTATCCTAAATTGCCACTGCATGTTCCCTTACCTCCCCATGCTGACCACCCCGCGCTGCTTTTCTCCATCGTACATTGCCAATCACTGCCTATCCTAATTCAGACCCTCCGATTCACACCACCCCGTGATGTTTTTCTCACTCCTACTAGTGAATGTAATGTAACACACACCCATACAATGCGCACCACCCCGTGATGTTTTTCTCACTCCTACTAGTGAATCTAATGTAACACACACCCATACAATGCGCACCACCCCGCGATGTTTTTCAGAAACCTATCCTACATTGCCACTGCATGTTCCCTGACCTCTCCATGCTGACCCCCCCGCGGTGCTTTTCTCCATCCTATATTGCCACACACTGCCTATGCTATTTCAGACCCTCCGATTCACAGCACCCCGTGATGTTTTTCTCACTCCTACTAGTGAATGTAATGTAACACACACGCATACAATGCGCACCACCCCGTGATGTTTTTCTCACTCCTACTAGTGAATGTAATGTAACACACACCCATACAATGCGCACCACCCCGCGATGTTTTTCAGAAACGTATCCTAAATTGCCACTGCATGTTCCCTTACCTCCCCATGCTGAACACCCCGCGGTGCTTTTCTCCATCCTACATTGCCAATCACTGCCTATCCTAATTCAGACCCTCCGATTCACACCACCCGTGATGTTTTTCTCACTCCTAGTAGTGAATGTAATGTAACACACACCCATACAATGCGCACCACCCCGTGATGTTTTTCTCACTCCTACTAGAGAATGTAATGTAACACACACCCATACAATGCGCACCACCCCGTGATGTTTTTTTCACTCCTACTAGTGAATGTAATGTAACACACACCCATACAATGCGCACCACACCGTGATGTTTTTCTCACTCCTACTAGTGAATGTAATGTAACACACACCCATACAATGCGCACCACCCCGTGATGTTTTTCAGAAACCTATCCTACATTGCCACTGCATGTTCCCTGACCTCCCCATGCTGACCACACCGCGGTGCTTTTCTCCATCCTACATTGCCACTCACTGCCTATCCTAATTCAGACCCTCCAATTCACACCACCCCGTGATGTTTTTCTCACTCCTAGTAGTGAATGTAATGTAACACACACCCATACAATGCGCAAAACCCCGTGATGTTTTTCTTACTCCTACTAGTGAATCTAATGTAACACACACCCATACAATGCGCAACACCCCGTGATGTTTTTCTCACTCCTACTAGTGAATCTAATGTAACACACACCCATACAATGCGCACCACCCCGTGATGTTTTTCTCACTCCTACTAGTGAATGTAATGTAACACACACCCATACAATGCGCACCAGCCCGTGATGTTTTTCTCACTCCTACTAGTGAATGTAATGTAACACACACCCATACAATGCGCACCACCCCGCGATGTTTTTCAGAAACCTATCCAACATTGCCACTGCATGTTCCCTGACCTCCCCATGCTGACCACCCCGCGGTGCTTTTCTCCATCCTACATTGCCACTCACTGCCTATGCTAATTCAGACCCTCCGATTCACACCACCCCGTGATGTTTTTCTCACTCCTACTAGTGAATGTAATGTAACACACACCCATACAATGCGCACCACCCCGTGATGTTTTTCTCACTCCTACTAGTGAATCTAATGTAACACACACCCATACAAGGCGCACCATCCCGCGTTGTTTTTCAGAAACCTATCCTACATTGCCACTGCATGTTCCCTGACGTCCCCACGCTGACCACCCCGCCGTGCTTTTCTCCATCCTACATTGCCAGTCACTGCCTATCCTAATTCAGACCATCCGATTCACACCACCCCGTGATGTTTTTCTCACTTCTAGTAGTGAATGTAATGAAAAACACACCCATACAATGCGCACCACGCCGCGATGTTTTTCAGAAACGTATCCTAAATTGCCACTGCATGTTCCATTACCTCCCCATGCTGACCACCCCGCGGTGCTTTTCTCCATCCTACATTGCCAATCACTGCCTATCCTAATTCAGACCCTCCGATTCACACCACCGCGTGATGTTTTTCTCACTCCTACTAGTGAATGTAATGTAACACACACCCATACAATGCGCACCACCCCGTGATGTTTTTCTCACTCCTATTAGTGAATGTAATGTAACACACACCCATACAATGCGCACCACCCCGTGATGTTTTCCTCACTCCTACTAGTGAATGTAATGTAACACACACCCATAGAATGCGCACCACCCCATGATGTTTTTCTCACTCCTACTAGTGAATGTAATGTAACACACACCCATACAATGCGCACCACCCCGTGATGTTTTTCTCACTCCTATTAGTGAATGTAATGTAACACACACCAATACAATGCGCACCGCCCCGTGATGTTTTTCTCACTCCTACTAGTGAATCTAATTAACACACACCCATACAATGCGCACCACCCCGCGATGTTTTTCAGAAACCTATCCTACATTGCCACTGCATGTTCCCTGACCTCCCCATGCTGACCACCCCGCGGTGCTTTTCTCCATCCTACATTGCCACTCACTGCCTATCCTAATTCAGACCCTCCGATTCACACCACCCCGTGATGTTTTTCTCACTCCTACTAGTGAATGTAATGTAACACACATCCATACAATGCGCACCACCCCGTGATGTTTTTCTCACTTCTACTAGTGAATCTAATGTAACACACACCCATACAATGCGCACCACCCCACGATGTTTTTCAGAAACGTATCCTAAATTGCCACTGCATGTTCCCTTACCTCCCCATGCTGACCACCCCGCGCTGCTTTTCTCCATCGTACATTGCCAATCACTGCCTATCCTAATTCAGACCCTCCGATTCACACCACCCCGTGATGTTTTTCTCACTCCTACTAGTGAATGTAATGTAACACACACCCATACAATGCGCACCACCCCGTGATGTTTTTCTCACTCCTACTAGTGAATCTAATGTAACACACACCCATACAATGCGCACCACCCCGCGATGTTTTTCAGAAACCTATCCTACATTGCCACTGCATGTTCCCTGACCTCTCCATGCTGACCCCCCCGCGGTGCTTTTCTCCATCCTATATTGCCACACACTGCCTATGCTATTTCAGACCCTCTGATTCACAGCACCCCGTGATGTTTTTCTCACTCCTACTAGTGAATGTAATGTAACACACACGCATACAATGCGCACCACCCCGTGATGTTTTTCTCACTCCTACTAGTGAATCTAATCTAACACACACCCATACAATGCCCACCACCCCGCGATGTTTTTCAGAAACGTATCCTAAATTGCCACTGCATGTTCCCTTACCTCCCCATGCTGAAGACCCCGCGGTGCTTTTCTCCATCCTACATTGCCAATCACTGCCTATCCTAATTCAGACCCTCCGATTCACACCACCCGTGATGTTTTTCTCACTCCTAGTAGTGAATGTAATGTAACACACACCCATACAATGCGCACCACCCCGTGATGTTTTTCTCACTCCTACTAGAGAATGTAATGTAACACACACCCATACAATGCGCACCACCCCGTGATGTTTTTTTCACTCCTACTAGTGAATGTAATGTAACACACACCCATACAATGCGCACCACACCGTGATGTTTTTCTCACTCCTACTAGTGAATGTAATGTAACACACACCCATACAATGCGCACCACCCCGTGATGTTTTTCAGAAACCTATCCTACATTGCCACTGCATGTTCCCTGACCTCCCCATGCTGACCACACCGCGGTGCTTTTCTCCATCCTACATTGCCACTCACTGCCTATCCTAATTCAGACCCTCCAATTCACACCACCCCGTGATGTTTTTCTCACTCCTAGTAGTGAATGTAATGTAACACACACCCATACAATGCGCAAAACCCCGTGATGTTTTTCTTACTCCTACTAGTGAATCTAATGTAACACACACCCATACAATGCGCAACACCCCGTGATGTTTTTCTCACTCCTACTAGTGAATCTAATGTAACACACACCCATACAATGCGCACCACCCCGTGATGTTTTTCTCACTCCTACTAGTGAATGTAATGTAACACACACCCATACAATGCGCACCAGCCCGTGATGTTTTTCTCACTCCTACTAGTGAATGTAATGTAACACACACCCATACAATGCGCACCACCCCGCGATGTTTTTCAGAAACCTATCCAACATTGCCACTGCATGTTCCCTGACCTCCCCATGCTGACCACCCCGCGGTGCTTTTCTCCATCCTACATTGCCACTCACTGCCTATGCTATTTCAGACCCTCTGATTCACACCACCCCGTGATGTTTTTCTCACTCCTACTAGTGAATGTAATGTAACACACACGCATACATTGCGCACCACCCCGCGATGTTTTTCTCACTCCTACTAGTGAATCTGATGTAACACACACCCATACAATGCGCACAACCCCGCGATGTTTTTCAGAAACGTATTCTAAATTGCCACTGCATGTTCCCTTACCTCCCCATGCTGACCACCCCTCGGTGCTTTTCTCCATCCTACATTGCAAATCACTGCCTATCCTAATTCAGACCCTCCGATTCACACCACCCCGTGATGTTTTTCTCACTCCTAGTAGTGAATGTAATGTAACACACCCATACAATGCGCACAACCCCGTGATGTTTTTCTCACTCCTACTAGTGAATGTAATGTAACACACACCCATACAATGCGCACCACCCCGTGATGTTTTTCTCACTCCTACTAGTGAATGTAATGTAACACACACCCATACAATGCGCACCACCCCGTGATGTTTTTCTCACTCCTATTAGAGAATGTAATGTAACACACACCCATACAATGCGCACCACCCCGTGATGTTTTTCTCACTCCTACTAGTGAATGTAATGTAACACACACCCATACAATGCGCACCACCCCGTGATGTTTTTCTCACTCCTACTAGTGAATGTAATGTAACACACACCCATACAATGCGCACCACCCCGTGATGTTTTTCTCACTCCTACTAGTGAATGTAATGTAACACACACCCATACAATGCGCACCACCCCGTGATGTTTTTCTCACTCCTACTAGTGAATGTAATGTAACACTCACCCATACAATGCGAACCACCCAGTGATGTTTTCCTCACTCCTACTAGTGAATCTAATGTAACACACACCCATACAAGGCGCACCATCCCGCGTTGTTTTCAGAAAACTATCCTACATTGCCACTGCATGTTCCCTGACGTCCCCACGCTGACCACCCCGCCGTGCTTTTCTCCATCCTACATTGCCAGTCACTGCCTATCCTAATTCAGACCATCCGATTCACACCACCCCGTGATGTTTTTCTCACTTCTAGTAGTGAATGTAATGTAACACACACCCATACAATGCGCACCACCCAGTGATGTTTTCCTTACTCCTACTAATGAATGTAATGTAACACACACCCATACAATGGGCACCACCCCGTGATGTTTTTCTCACTCCTACTAGTGAATCTAATGTAACACACACCCATACAATGCGCACCACGCCGCGATGTTTTTCAGAAACGTATCCTAAATTGCCACTGCATGTTCCATTACCTCCCCATGCTGACCACCCCGCGGTGCTTTTCTCCATCCTACAATGCCAATCACTGCCTATCCTAATTCAGACCCTCCGATTCACACCACCCCGTGATGTTTTTCTCACTCCTACTAGTGAATGTAATGTAACACACACCCATACAATGCGCACCACCCCGTGATGTTTTTCTCACTCCTACTAGTGAATGTAATGTAACACACACCCATACAATGCGCACCACCCCGTGATGTTTTTCTCACTCCTACTAGTGAATGTAATGTAACACACACCCATACAATGCACACCACCCCGTGATGTTTTTCTCACTCCTACTAGTGAATGTAATGTAACACACACCCATACAATGCGCACCACCCCGTGATGTTTTTCTCACTCCTACTAGTGAATGTAATGTAACACACACCCATACATTGCGCACCACCCCGTGATGTTTTTCTCACTCCTACTAGTGAATGTAATGTAACACACACCCATACAATGCGCACCACCCAGTGATGTTTTCCTCACTCCTACTAGTGAATCTAATGTAACACACACCCATACAAGGCGCAACACCCGCGATGTTTTTCAGAAACCTATCCTACATTGCCACAGCATGTTCCCTGACCTCCCCACGCTGACCACCCCGCGGTGCTTTTCTCCATCCTGCATTGCCACTCACTGCCTATCCTAATTCAGACCATCCGATTCACACCACCCCGTGATGTTTTTCTCACTCCTACTAGTGAATGTAATGTAACACACACGCATACAATGCTCACCACCCCGTGATGTTTTTCTCACTCCTACTAGTGAATGTAATGTAACACACACCCATACAATGCGCACCACCCCATGATGTTTTTCTCACTCCTATTAGTGAATGTAATGTAACACACACCCATACAATGCGCACCAACCCTGTGATGTTTTTCTCACTCCTACTAGTGAATGTAATGTAACACACACCCATACAATGCGCACCACCCCGCGATGTTTTTCAGAAACCTATCCTACATTGCCACTGCATGTTCCCTGACCTCCCCATGCTGACCACCCCGCGGTGCTTTTCTCCATCCTACATTGCCACTCACTGCCTATCCTAATTCAGACCCTCCGATTCACACCACCCCGTGATGTTTTTCTCACTCCTACTAGTGAATGTAATGTAACACACATCCATACAATGCGCACCACCCCGTGATGTTTTTCTCACTTCTACTAGTGAATCTAATGTAACACACACCCATACAATGCGCACCACCCCGCGATGTTTTTCAGAAACGTATCCTAAATTGCCACTGCATGTTCCCTTACCTCCCCATGCTGACCACCCCGCGCTGCTTTTCTCCATCGTACATTGCCAATCACTGCCTATCCTAATTCAGACCCTCCGATTCACACCACCCCGTGATGTTTTTCTCACTCCTACTAGTGAATGTAATGTAACACACACCCATACAATGCGCACCACCCCGTGATGTTTTTCTCACTCCTACTAGTGAATCTAATGTAACACACACCCATACAATGCGCACCACCCCGCGATGTTTTTCAGAAACCTATCCTACATTGCCACTGCATGTTCCCTGACCTCCCCATGCTGACCCCCCCGCGGTGCTTTTCTCCATCCTATATTGCCACACACTGCCTATGCTATTTCAGACCCTCCGATTCACAGCACCCCGTGATGTTTTTCTCACTCCTACTAGTGAATCTAATGTAACACACACCCATACAATGCCCACCACCCCGCGATGTTTTTCAGAAACGTATCCTAAATTGCCACTGCATGTTCCCTTACCTCCCCATGCTGAACACCCCGCGGTGCTTTTCTCCATCCTACATTGCCAATCACTGCCTATCCTAATTCAGACACTCCGATTCACACCACCCGTGATGTTTTTCTCACTCCTAGTAGTGAATGTAATGTAACACACACCCATACAATGCGCACCACCCCGTGATGTTTTTCTCACTCCTAGTAGAGAATGTAATGTAACACACACCCATACAATGCGCACCACCCCGTGATGTTTTTTTCACTCCTACTAGTGAATGTAATGTAACACACACCCATACAATGCGCACCACACCGTGATGTTTTTCTCACTCCTACTAGTGAATGTAATGTAACACACACCCATACAATGCGCACCACCCCGTGATGTTTTTCTCACTCCTACTAGTGAATGTAATGTAACACACACCCATACAATGCGCACCACCCCGTGATGTTTTTCTCACTCCTACTAGTGAATGTAATGTAACACACACCCATACAATGCGCACCACCCCGTGATGTTTTTCTCACTCCTATTAGAGAATGTAATGTAACACACACCCATACAATGCGCACCACCCCGTGATGTTTTTCTCACTCCTACTTGTGAATGTAATGTAACACACACCCATACAATGCGCACCACCCCGTGATGTTTTTCTCACTCCTACTAGTGAATCTAATGTAACACACACCCATACAATGCGCACCACCCCGCGATATTTTTCAGAAACCTATCCTACATTGCCACTGCATGTTCCCTGACCTCCCCATGCTGACCACACCGCGGTGCTTTTCTCCATCCTACATTGCCACTCACTGCCTATCCTAATTCAGACCCTCCAATTCACACCACCCCGTGATGTTTTTCTCACTCCTAGTAGTGAATGTAATGTAACACACACCCATACAATGCGCAAAACCCCGTGATGTTTTTCTTACTCCTACTAGTGAATGTAATGTAACACACACCCATACAATGCGCACCACCCCGTGATGTTTTTCTCACTCCTACTAGTGAATGTAATGTAACACACACCCATACAATGCGCACCACCCAGTGATGTTTTCCTCACTCCTACTAGTGAATCTAATGTAACACACACCCATACAAGGCGCACCACCCCGCGATGTTTTTCAGAAACCTATCCTACATTGCCACTGCATGTTCCCTGACCTCCCCACGCTGACCACCGTGCCGTACTTTTCTCCATCCTACATTGCCACTCAATGCCTATCCTAATTCAGACCATCCGATTCACACCACCCCGTGATGTTTTTCTCACTTCTAGTAGTGAATGTAATGTAACACACACCTAAACAATGCGCACCACCCCGTGATGTTTTCCTCACACCTACTAGTGAATGTAATGTAACATACACCCATACAATGCGCACCACCCCGTGCTGTTTTTCTCACTGCTACTAGTGAATGTAATGTAACACACACCCATAAAATGCGCACCACCCCGTGATGTTTTTCTCACTCCTATTAGTGAATGTAATGTAACACACACCCATACAATGTGCATCGCCCCGTGATGTTTTTCTCACTCCTACTAGTGAATCTAATGTAACACACACCCATACAATGCGCACCACCCCGCGATGTTTTTCAGAAACCTATCCTACATTGCCACTGCATGTTCCCTGACCTCCCCACGCTGACCACCCCGCGGTGCTTTTCTCCATCCTACATTGCCACTCACTGCCTATCCTAATTCAGACCCTCTGATTCACACCACCCCGTGATGTTTTTCTCACTCCTACTAGTGAATGTAATGTAACACACATCCATACAATGCGCATCACCCCGTGATGTTTTTCTCACTCCTACTAGTGAATCTAATGTAACACACACCCATACAATGCGCACCACGCTGCGATGTTTTTCAGAAACGTATCCTAAATTGCCACTGCATGTTCCCTTACCTCCCTATGCTGACCACCCCGTGGTGCTTTTCTCCATCCTACATTGCCAATCACTGCCTATCCTAATTCAGACCCTCCGATTCACACCACCCCGTGATGTTTTTCTCACTCCTACTAGTGAATGTAATGTAACACACACCCATACAATGAGCACCACCCCGTGATGTTTTTCTCACTCCTACTAGTGAATGTAATGTAACACACACCCATACAATGCGCACCACCCCGTGATGTTTTTCTCACTCCTACTAGTGAATGTAATGTAACACAAACCCATACAATGCCCACCACCCCGTGATGTTTTTCTCACTCCTACTAGTGAATGTAATGTAACACACACCCATACAATGCGCACCACCCCGTGATGTTTTTCACACTCCTACTAATGAATGTAATGTAACACACACCCATACAATGCGCACCACCCAGTGATGTTTTCCTCACTCCTACTAGTGAATCTAATGTAACACACACCCATACAATGCGCACCACCCCGCGATGTTTTTCAGAAACCTATCCTTTATTGCCACTGCATGTTCCCTGACCTCCCCATGCTGACCACACCGCGGTGCTTTTCTCCATCCTACATTGCCACTCACTGCCTATCCTAATTCAGACCCTCCGATTCACACCACCCCGTGATGTTTTTCTCACTCCTACTAGTGAATGTAATGTAACACACAGCCATACAATGCGCACCACCCCGTGATGCTTTTCTCACTCCTACTAGTGAATGTAATGTAACACACACCCATACAATGCGAACCACCCAGTGATGTTTTCCTCACTCCTACTAGTGAATCTAATGTAACACACACCCATACAAGGCGCACCATCCCGCGATGTTTTTTAGAAACCTATCCTACATTGCCACTGCATGTTCCATGACGTCCCCACGCTGACCACCCCGCCGTGCTTTTCTCCATCCTACATTGCCAGTCACTGCCTATCCTAATTCAGACCATTCGATTCACACCACCCCGTGATGTTTTTCTCACTCCTAGTAGTGAATGTAATGTAACACACACCCATACAATGCGCACCACCCTGTGATGTTTTCCTTACTCCTACTAGTGAATGTAATGTAACACACACCCATACAATGCGCACCACCCCGTGATGTTTTTCTCACTCCTACTAGTGAATGTAATGTAACACACACCCATACAATGCGCACCACCCGGTGATGTTTTTCTCACTCCTACTAGTGAATGTAATGTAACACACACCCATACAATGCGCATCAGCCCGTGATGTTTTTCTCACTCCTACTAGTGAATGTAATGTAACACACACCCATACAATGCGCACCACCCCGCGATGTTTTTCAGAAACCTATCCTACATTGCCACTGCATGTTCCTTGACCTCCCCATGCTGACCACCCCGCGGTGCTTTTCTCCATCCTACATTGCCACTCACTGCCTATGCTAATTCAGACCCTCCGATTCACACCACCCCGTGTTTTTTTTCTCATTCCTACTAGTGAATGTAATGTAACACACACGCATACATTGCGCACCACCCCGCGATGTTTTTCTCACTCGTACTAGTGAATCTAATGTAACACACACCCATACAATGCGCACAACCCCGCGATGTTTTTCAGAAACGTATCCTGAATTGCCACTGCATGTTCCCTTACCTCCCCATGCTGACCACCCCGCGGTGCTTTTCTCCATCATACATTGCAAATCACTGCCTATCCTAATTCAGACCCTCCGATTCACACCACCCCGTGATGTTTTTCTCACTCCTAGTAGTGAATGTAATGTAACACACCCATACAATGCGCACCACCCCGTGATGTTTTTCTCACTCCTACTAGTGAATGTAATGTAACACACACCCATACAATGCGCACCACCCCGTGATGTTTTTCTCACTCCTACTAGTGAATGTAATGTAACACACACCCATACAATGCGCACCACCCCGTGATGTTTTTCTCACTCCTATTAGAGAAGGTAATGTAACACACACCCATACAATGCGCACCACCCCGTGATGTTTTTCTCACTCCTACTAGTGAATGTAATGTAACACACACCCATACAATGCGCACCACCCCGTGATGTTTTTCTCACTCCTACTAGTGAATGTAATGTAACACACACCCATACGATGCGCACCACCCCGTGATGTTTTTCTCACTCCTACTAGTGAATGTAATGTAACACACACCCATACAATGCGCACCACCCCGTGATGTTTTTCTCACTCCTACTAGTGAATGTAATGTAACACACACCCATACAATGCGAACCACCCAGTGATGTTTTCCTCACTCCTACTAGTGAATCTAATGTAACACACACCCATACAAGGCGCACCATCCCGCGATGTTTTTCAGAAACCTATCCTACATTGCCACTGCATGTTCCCTGACGTCCCCACGCTGACCACCCCGCCGTGCTTTTCTCCATCCTACATTGCCAGTCACTGCCTATCCTAATTCACACCATCCGATTCACACCACCCCGTGATGTTTTTCTCACTTCTAGTAGTGAATGTAATGTAACACACACCCATACATTGCGCACCACCCAGTGATGTTTTCCTTACTCCTACTAATGAATGTAATGTAACACACACCCATACAATGGGCACCACCCCTTGATGTTTTTCTCACTTCTAGTAGTGAATGTAATGTAACACTCACCCATACAATGCACACCACCCCGTGATGTTTTTCTCACTCCTACTAGTGAATGTAATGTAACACACACCCATACAATGCGCACCACCCCGTGATGTTTTTCTCACTCCTACTAGTGAATGTAATGTAACACACACCCATACATTGCGCACCACCCCGTGATGTTTTTCTCACTCCTACTAGTGAATGTAATGTAACACACACCCATACAATGCGCACCACCCAGTGATGTTTTCCTCACTCCTACTAGTGAATCTAATGTAACACACTCCCATACAAGGCGCAACACCCGCGATGTTTTTCAGAAACCTATCCTAGATTGCCACAGCATGTTCCCTGACCTCCCCACGCTGACCACCCCGCGGTGCTTTTCTCCATCCTGCATTGCCACTCACTGCCTATCCTAATTCAGACCATCCGATTCACACCACCCCGTGATGTTTTTCTCACTCCTACTAGTGAATGTAATGTAACACACACCCATACAATGCGCACCACCCCGTGATGTTTTCCTCACTCCTACTAGTGAATGTAATGTAACACACACCCATAGAATGCGCACCACCCCATGATGTTTTTCTCACTCCTACTAGTGAATGTAATGTAACACACACCCATACAATGCGCACCACCCCGTGATGTTTTTCTCACTCCTATTAGTGAATGTAATGTAACACACACCAATACAATGCGCACCGCCCCGTGATGTTTTTCTCACTCCTACTAGTGAATCTAATTAACACACACCCATACAATGCGCACCACCCCGCGATGTTTTTCAGAAACCTATCCTACATTGCCACTGCATGTACCCTGACCTCCCCATGCTGACCACCCCGCGGTGCTTTTCTCCATCCTACATTGCCACTCACTGCCTATCCTAATTCATACCCTCCGATTCACACCACCCCGTGATGTTTTTCTCACTCCTACTAGTGAATGTAATTTAACACACATCCATACAATGCGCACCACCCCGTGATATTTTTCTCACTCCTACTAGTGAATCTAATGTAACACACACCCATACAATGCGCACCACCCCGCGATGTTTTTCAGAAACGTATCCTAAATTGCCACTGCATGTTCCCTTACCTCCCCATGCTGACCACCCCGCGCTGCTTTTCTCCATCGTACATTGCCAATCACTGCCTATCCTAATTCAGACCCTCCGATTCACACCACCCCGTGATGTTTTTCTCACTCCTACTAGTGAATGTAATGTAACACACACCCATACAATGCGCACCACCCCGTGATGTTTTTCTCACTCCTACTAGTGAATCTAATGTAACACACACCCATACAATGCGCACCACCCCGCGATGTTTTTCAGAAACCTATCCTACATTGCCACGGCATGTTCCCTGACCTCCCCATGCTGACCACACCGCGGTGCTTTTCTCCATCCTACATTGCCACTCACTGCCTATCCTAATTCAGACTCTCCAATTCACATCACCCCGTGATGTTTTTCTCACTCCTAGTAGTGAATGTAATGTAACACACAACCATACAATGCGCACCACCCCGTGATGTTTTTCTCACTCCTACTAGTGAATGTAATGTAACACACACCCATACAATGCGAACCACCCAGTGATGTTTTCCTCACTCCTACTAGTGAATCTAATGTAACACACACCCATACAAGGCGCACCATCCCGCGCTGTTTTTCAGAAACCTATCCTACATTGCCACTGCATGTTCCCTGACGTCCCCACGCTGACCACCCCGCCGTGCTTTTCTCCATCCTACATTGCCAGTCACTGCCTATCCTAATTCAGACCATCCGATTCACACCACCCCGTGATGTTTTTCTCACTTCTAGTAGTGAATGTAATGTAACACACACCCATACAATGCGCACCACCCAGTGATGTTTTCCTTACTCCTACTAATGAATGTAATGTAACACACACCCATACAATGGGCACCACCCCGTGATGTTTTTCTCACTCCTACTAGTGAATCTAATGTAACACACACCCATACAATGCGCACCACGCCGCGATGTTTTTCAGAAACGTATCCTAAATTGCCACTGCATGTTCCATTACCTCCCCATGCTGACCACCCCGCGGTGCTTTTCTCCATCCTACAATGCCAATCACTGCCTATCCTAATTCAGACCCTCCGATTCACACCACCCCGTGATGTTTTTCTCACTCCTACTAGTGAATGTAATGTAACACACACCCATACAATGCGCACCACCCCGTGATGTTTTTCTCACTCCTACTAGTGAATGTAATGTAACACACACCCATACAATGCGCACCACCCCGTGATGTTTTTCTCACTCCTACTAGTGAATGTAATGTAACACACACCCATACAATGCACACCACCCCGTGATGTTTTTCTCACTCCTACTAGTGAATGTAATGTAACACACACCCATACAATGCGCACCACCCCGTGATGTTTTTCTCACTCCTACTAGTGAATGTAATGTAACACACACCCATACATTGCGCACCACCCCGTGATGTTTTTCTCACTCCTACTAGTGAATGTAATGTAACACACACCCATACAATGCGCACCACCCAGTGATGTTTTCCTCACTCCTACTAGTGAATCTAATGTAACACACACCCATACAAGGCGCAACACCCGCGATGTTTTTCAGAAACCTATCCTACATTGCCACAGCATGTTCCCTGACCTCCCCACGCTGACCACCCCGCGGTGCTTTTCTCCATCCTGCATTGCCACTCACTGCCTATCCTAATTCAGACCATGCGATTCACACCACCCCGTGATGTTTTTCTCACTCCTACTAGTGAATGTAATGTAACACACACGCATACAATGCTCACCACCCCGTGATGTTTTTCTCACTCCTACTAGTGAATGTAATGTAACACACACCCATACAATGCGCACCACCCCATGATGTTTTTCTCACTCCTATTAGTGAATGTAATGTAACACACACCCATACAATGCGCACCAACCCTGTGATGTTTTTCTCACTCCTACTAGTGAATGTAATGTAACACACACCCATACAATGCGCACCACCCCGCGATGTTTTTCAGAAACCTATCCTACATTGCCACTGCATGTTCCCTGACCTCCCCATGCTGACCACCCCGCGGTGCTTTTCTCCATCCTACATTGCCACTCACTGCCTATCCTAATTCAGACCCTCCGATTCACACCACCCCGTGATGTTTTTCTCACTCCTACTAGTGAATGTAATGTAACACACATCCATACAATGCGCACCACCCCGTGATGTTTTTCTCACTTCTACTAGTGAATCTAATGTAACACACACCCATACAATGCGCACCACCCCGCGATGTTTTTCAGAAACGTATCCTAAATTGCCACTGCATGTTCCCTTACCTCCCCATGCTGACCACCCCGCGCTGCTTTTCTCCATCGTACATTGCCAATCACTGCCTATCCTAATTCAGACCCTCCGATTCACACCACCCCGTGATGTTTTTCTCACTCCTACTAGTGAATGTAATGTAACACACACCCATACAATGCGCACCACCCCGTGATGTTTTTCTCACTCCTACTAGTGAATCTAATGTAACACACACCCATACAATGCGCACCACCCCGCGATGTTTTTCAGAAACCTATCCTACATTGCCACTGCATGTTCCCTGACCTCACCATGCTGACCCCCCCGCGGTGCTTTTCTCCATCCTATATTGCCACACACTGCCTATGCTATTTCAGACCCTCCGATTCACAGCACCCCGTGATGTTTTTCTCACTCCTACTAGTGAATCTAATGTAACACACACCCATACAATGCCCACCACCCCGCGATGTTTTTCAGAAACGTATCCTAAATTGCCACTGCATGTTCCCTTACCTCCCCATGCTGAACACCCCGCGGTGCTTTTCTCCATCCTACATTGCCAATCACTGCCTATCCTAATTCAGACCCTCCGATTCACACCACCCGTGATGTTTTTCTCACTCCTAGTAGTGAATGTAATGTAACACACACCCATACAATGCGCACCACCCCGTGATGTTTTTCTCACTCCTACTAGAGAATGTAATGTAACACACACCCATACAATGCGCACCACCCCGTGATGTTTTTTTCACTCCTACTAGTGAATGTAATGTAACACACACCCATACAATGCGCACCACACCGTGATGTTTTTCTCACTCCTACTAGTGAATGTAATGTAACACACACCCATACAATGCGCACCACCCCGTGATGTTTTTCTCATTCCTACTAGTGAATGTAATGTAACACACACCCATACAATGCGCACCACCCCGTGATGTTTTTCTCACTCCTACTAGTGAATGTAATGTAACACACACCCATACAATGCGCACCACCCCGTGATGTTTTTCTCACTCCTATTAGAGAATGTAATGTAACACACACCCATACAATGCGCACCACCCCGTGATGTTTTTCTCACTCCTACTTGTGAATGTAATGTAACACACACCCATACAATGCGCACCACCCCGTGATGTTTTTCTCACTCCTACTAGTGAATCTAATGTAACACACACCCATACAATGCGCACCACCCCGCGATATTTTTCAGAAACCTATCCTACATTGCCACTGCATGTTCCCTGACCTCCCCATGCTGACCACACCGCGGTGCTTTTCTCCATCCTACATTGCCACTCACTGCCTATCCTAATTCAGACCCTCCAATTCACACCACCCCGTGATGTTTTTCTCACTCCTAGTAGTGAATGTAATGTAACACACACCCATACAATGCGCAAAACCCCGTGATGTTTTTCTTACTCCTACTAGTGAATGTAATGTAACACACACCCATACAATGCGCACCACCCCGTGATGTTTTTCTCACTCCTACTAGTGAATGTAATGTAACACACACCCATACAATGCGCACCACCCAGTGATGTTTTCCTCACTCCTACTAGTGAATCTAATGTAACACACACCCATACAAGGCGCACCACCCCGCGATGTTTTTCAGAAACCTATCCTACATTGCCACTGCATGTTCCCTGACCTCCCCACGCTGACCACCGTGCCGTACTTTTCTCCATCCTACATTGCCACTCAATGCCTATCCTAATTCAGACCATCCGATTCACACCACCCCGTGATGTTTTTCTCACTTCTAGTAGTGAATGTAATGTAACACACACCTAAACAATGCGCACCACCCCGTGATGTTTTCCTCACACCTACTAGTGAATGTAATGTAACATACACCCATACAATGCGCACCACCCCGTGCTGTTTTTCTCACTGCTACTAGTGAATGTAATGTAACACACACCCATAAAATGCGCACCACCCCGTGATGTTTTTCTCACTCCTATTAGTGAATGTAATGTAACACACACCCATACAATGTGCATCGCCCCGTGATGTTTTTCTCACTCCTACTAGTGAATCTAATGTAACACACACCCATACAATGCGCACCACCCCGCGATGTTTTTCAGAAACCTATCCTACATTGCCACTGCATGTTCCCTGACCTCCCCACGCTGACCACCCCGCGGTGCTTTTCTCCATCCTACATTGCCACTCACTGCCTATCCTAATTCAGACCCTCTGATTCACACCACCCCGTGATGTTTTTCTCACTCCTACTAGTGAATGTAATGTAACACACATCCATACAATGCGCATCACCCCGTGATGTTTTTCTCACTCCTACTAGTGAATCTAATGTAACACACACCCATACAATGCGCACCACGCCGCGATGTTTTTCAGAAACGTATCCTAAATTGCCACTGCATGTTCCCTTACCTCCCTATGCTGACCACCCCGTGGTGCTTTTCTCCATCCTACATTGCCAATCACTGCCTATCCTAATTCAGACCCTCCGATTCACACCACCCCGTGATGTTTTTCTCACTCCTACTAGTGAATGTAATGTAACACACACCCATACAATGAGCACCACCCCGTGATGTTTTTCTCACTCCTACTAGTGAATGTAATGTAACACACACCCATACAATGCGCACCACCCCGTGATGTTTTTCTCACTCCTACTAGTGAATGTAATGTAACACAAACCCATACAATGCCCACCACCCCGTGATGTTTTTCTCACTCCTACTAGTGAATGTAATGTAACACACACCCATACAATGCGCACCACCCCGTGATGTTTTTCACACTCCTACTAATGAATGTAATGTAACACACACCCATACAATGCGCACCACCCAGTGATGTTTTCCTCACTCCTACTAGTGAATCTAATGTAACACACACCCATACAATGCGCACCACCCCGTGATGTTTTTCTCACTCCTACTAGGGAATGTAATGTAGCACACACCCATACAATGCGCACCACCCCGTGATGTTTTTCTCACTCCTACTAGTGAATCTAATGTAACACACACCCTTACAATGCGCACCACCCCGCGATGTTTTTCAGAAACCTATCCTTCATTGCCACTGCATGTTCCCTGACCTCCCCATGCTGACCACACCGCGGTGCTTTTCTCCATCCTACATTGCCACTCACTGCCTATCCTAATTCAGACCCTCCGATTCACACCACCCCGTGATGTTTTTCTCACTCCTACTAGTGAATGTAATGTAACACACAGCCATACAATGCGCACCACCCCGTGATGCTTTTCTCACTCCTACTAGTGAATGTAATGTAACACACACCCATACAATGCGAACCACCCAGTGATGTTTTCCTCACTCCTACTAGTGAATCTAATGTAACACACACCCATACAAGGCGCACCATCCCGCGATGTTTTTTAGAAACCTATCCTACATTGCCACTGCATGTTCCATGACGTCCCCACGCTGACCACCCCGCCGTGCTTTTCTCCATCCTACATTGCCAGTCACTGCCTATCCTAATTCAGACCATTCGATTCACACCACCCCGTGATGTTTTTCTCACTCCTAGTAGTGAATGTAATGTAACACACACCCATACAATGCGCACCACCCAGTGATGTTTTCCTTACTCCTACTAGTGAATGTAATGTAACACACACCCATACAATGCGCACCACCCCGTGATGTTTTTCTCACTCCTACTAGTGAATGTAATGTAACACACACCCATACAATGCGCACCACCCGGTGATGTTTTTCTCACTCCTACTAGTGAATGTAATGTAACACACACCCATACAATGCGCATCAGCCCGTGATGTTTTTCTCACTCCTACTAGTGAATGTAATGTAACACACACCCATACAATGCGCACCACCCCGCGATGTTTTTCAGAAACCTATCCTACATTGCCACTGCATGTTCCTTGACCTCCCCATGCTGACCACCCCGCGGTGCTTTTCTCCATCCTACATTGCCACTCACTGCCTATGCTAATTCAGACCCTCCGATTCACACCACCCCGTGTTTTTTTTCTCATTCCTACTAGTGAATGTAATGTAACACACACCCATACAATGCGCACCACCCCGTGATGTTTTTCTCACTCCTACTAGTGAATGTAATGTAACACACACCCATACATTGCGCACCACCCCGTGATGTTTTTCTCACTCCTACTAGTGAATGTAATGTAACACACACCCATACAATGCGCACCACCCAGTGATGTTTTCCTCACTCCTACTAGTGAATCTAATGTAACACACTCCCATACAAGGCGCAACACCCGCGATGTTTTTCAGAAACCTATCCTAGATTGCCACAGCATGTTCCCTGACCTCCCCACGCTGACCACCCCGCGGTGCTTTTCTCCATCCTGCATTGCCACTCACTGCCTATCCTAATTCAGACCATCCGATTCATACCACCCCGTGATGTTTTTCTCACTCCTACTAGTGAATGTAATGTAACACACACCCATACAATGCGCACCACCCCGTGATGTTTTCCTCACTCCTACTAGTGAATGTAATGTAACACACACCCATAGAATGCGCACCACCCCATGATGTTTTTCTCACTCCTACTAGTGAATGTAATGTAACACACACCCATACAATGCGCACCACCCCGTGATGTTTTTCTCACTCCTAATAGTGAATGTAATGTAACACACACCAATACAATGCGCACCGCCCCGTGATGTTTTTCTCACTCCTACTAGTGAATCTAATTAACACACACCCATACAATGCGCACCACCCCGCGATGTTTTTCAGAAACCTATCCTACATTGCCACTGCATGTACCCTGACCTCCCCATGCTGACCACCCCGCGGTGCTTTTCTCCATCCTACATTGCCACTCACTGCCTATCCTAATTCATACCCTCCGATTCACACCACCCCGTGATGTTTTTCTCACTCCTACTAGTGAATGTAATTTAACACACATCCATACAATGCGCACCACCCCGTGATATTTTTCTCACTCCTACTAGTGAATCTAATGTAACACACACCCATACAATGCGCACCACCCCGCGATGTTTTTCAGAAACGTATCCTAAATTGCCACAGCATGTTCCCTTACCTCCCCATGCTGACCACCCCGCGCTGCTTTTCTCCATCGTACATTGCCAATCACTGCCTATCCTAATTCAGACCCTCCGATTCACACCACCCCGTGATGTTTTTCTCACTCCTACTAGTGAATGTAATGTAACACACACCCATACAATGCGCACCACCCCGTGATGTTTTTCTCACTCCTACTAGTGAATCTAATGTAACACACACCCATACAATGCGCACCACCCCGCGATGTTTTTCAGAAACCTATCCTACATTGCCACGGCATGTTCCCTGACCTCCCCATGCTGACCACACCGCGGTGCTTTTCTCCATCCTACATTGCCACTCACTGCCTATCCTAATTCAGACTCTCCAATTCACATCACCCCGTGATGTTTTTCTCACTCCTAGTAGTGAATGTAATGTAACACACACCCATACAATGCGCACCACCCTGTGATGTTTTTCTCACTCCTACTAGTGAATGTAATGTAACACACACCCATACAATGTGCACCACCCCGTGATGTTTTTCTCACTCCTACTAGTGAATGTAATGTAACACACACCCATACAATGCGCACCACCCAGGTATGTTTTTCTCACTCCTACTAGTGAATCTAATGTAACACACACCCATACAAGGCGCACCACCCCGTGATGTTTTTCAGAAACCTATCCTACATTGCCACTGCATGTTCCCTGACCTCCCCACGATGACCACCCCGAAGTGCTTTTCTCCATCCTACATTGCCACTCACTGCCTATCCTAATTCAGACCATCCGATTCACACCACCCCGTAATGTTTTTCTCACTCCTAGTAGTGAATGTAATGTAACACACACCCATACAATGCGCACCACCCCGCGATGTTTTTCTCACTCCTACTAGTGAATGTAATGTAACATACACCCATACAATGCGCACCACCCCGTGATGTTTTTCTCACTCCTACTAGTGAATGTAATGTAACACACACCCATACAATGCGCACCAGCCCGTGATGTTTTTCTCACTCCTACTAGTGAATGTAATGTAACACACACCCATACAATGCGCACCACCCCGTGATGTTTTTCTCAATCCTATTAGTGAATGTAATGTAACACACACCCATACAATGCGCACCACCCCGTGATGTTTTTCTCACTCCTACTAGTGAATCTAATGGAACACATACCCATACAATGCGCACCACACCGCGATGTTTTTCAGAAACCTATCCTACATTGCCACTGCATGTTCCCTGACGTCCCCATGCTGACCACCCCGCGGTGCTTTTCTCCATCCTACATTGCCACTCACTGCCTATCCTAATTCAGACCCTCCGATTCACACCACCCCGGGATGTTTTTCTCACTCCTAGTAGTGAATGTAATGTAACACACACCCATACAATGCGCACCACCCCGTGATGTTTTTCTCACTCCTACTAGTGAAGGTAATGTAACACACACCCATACAATGCGCACCACCCCGTGATGTTTTTCTCACTCCTACTAGTGAATGTAATGTAACACACACCCATACAATGCGCAACACCCCGTGATGTTTTTCTCACTCCTACTAGTGAATCTAATGTAACACACACCCATACAATGCGCACCACCCCGTGATGTTTTTCTCACTCCTACTAGTGAATGTAATGTAACACACACCCATACAATGCGCACCAGCCCGTGATGTTTTTCTCACTCCTACTAGTGAATGTAATGTAACACACACCCATACAATGCGCACCACGCGATGTTTTTCAGAAACCTATCCTACATTGCCACTGCATGTTCCCTGACCTCACCATGCTGACCACCCCGCGGTGCTTTTCTCCATCCTACATTGCCACTCACTGCCTATGCTAATTCAGACCCTCCGATTCACACCACCCCGTGATGTTTTTCTCACTCCTACTAGTGAATGTAATATAACACACACGCATACAATGCGCACCATCCCGTGATGTTTTTCTCACTCCTACTAGTGAATCTAATGTAACACACACCCATACAATGCGCACCACGCCGCGATGTTTTTCAGAAATGTATCCTAAATTGCCATTGGATGTTCCCTTACCTCCCCATGCTGACCACCCCGCGGTGCTTTTCTCCATCCTACATTGCAAATCACTGCCTATCCTAATTCAGACCCTCCGATTCACACCACCCCGTGATGTTTTTCTCACTCCTAGTAGTGAATGTAATGTAACACACCCATACAATGCGCACCACCCCGTGATGTTTTTCTCACTCATACTAGTGAATGTAATGTAACACACACCCATACAATGCGCACCACCCCGTGATATTTTTCTCACTCCTTCTAGTGAATTTAATGTAACACACACCCATACAATGCGCACCACCCCGTGATGTTTTTCTCACTCCTACTAGTGAATCTAATGTAACACACACCCATACAATGCGCACCACCCCGTGATGTTTTTCAGAAACCTATCCTACATTGCCACTGCATGTTCCCTGACCTCCCCATGCTGACCACCCCACGGTGCTTTTCTCCATCCTACATTGCCACTCACTGCCTATCCTAATTCAGACCATCGGATTCACACCACCCCGTGATGTTTTTCTCACTCCTAGTAGTGAATGTAATGTAACACACACCCAAACAATGCGCACCACCCCGCGATGTTTTTCTCACTCCTACTAGTGAATGTAATGTAACATACACCCATACAATGCGCACCACCCCGTGATGTTTTTCTCACTCCTACTAGTGAATGTAATGTAACACACACCCATACAATGCGCACCAGCCCGTGATGTTTTTCTCACTCCTACTAGTGAATGTAATGTAACACACACCCATACAATGCGCACCACCCTGTGATGTTTTTCTCAATCCTATTAGTGAATGTAATGTAACACACACCCATACAATGCGCACCACCCCGTGATGTTTTTCTCACTCCTACTAGTGAATCTAATGTAACACACACCCATACAATGCGCACCACCCCGCGATGTTTTTCAGAAACCTATCCTACATTGCCACTGCATGTTTCCTGACCTCCCCATGCTGACCAACCGCGGTGCTTTTCTCCATCCTACATTGCCACTCACTGCCTATCCTAATTCAGACCCTCCGATTCACACCACCCCGGGATGTTTTTCTCACTCCTAGTAGTGAATGTAATGTAACACACACCCATACAATGCGCACCACCCCGTGATGATTTTCTCACTCCTACTAGTGAAGGTAATGTAACACACACCCATACAATGCGCACCACCCCGTGATGTTTTTCTCACTCCTACTAGAGAATGTAATGTAACACACACCCATACAATGCGCACCACCCCGTGATGCTTTTTTCACTCCTACTAGTGAATGTAATGTAACACACACCCATACAATGCGCACCACACCGTGATGTTTTTCTCACTCCTACTAGTGAATGTAATGTAACACACACCCATACAATGCGCACCACCCCGTGATGTTTTTCTCACTCCTACTAGTGAATGTAATGTAACACACACCCATACAATGCGCACCACACCGTGATGTTTTTCTCACTCCTACTAGTGAATGTAATGTAACACACACCCATACAATGCGCACCACCCCGTGATGTTTTTTTCACTCCTATTAGAGAATGTAATGTAACACACACCCATACAATGCGCACCACCCCGTGATGTTTTTCTCACTCCTACTTGTGAATGTAATGTAACACACACCCATACAATGCGCACCACCCCGTGATGTTTTTCTCACTCCTACTATTGAATCTAATGTAACACACACCCATACAATGCGCACCACCCCGCGATATTTTTCAGAAACCTATCCTACATTGCCACTGCATGTAACCTGACCTCCCCATGCTGACCACACCGCGGTGCTTTTCTCCATCCTACATTGCCACTCACTGCCTATCCTAATTCAGACCCTCCAATTCACACCACCCCGTGATGTTTTTCTCACTTCTAGTAGTGAATGTAAAGTAACACACACCCATACAATGCGCAAAACCCCGTGATGTTTTTCTTACTCCTACTAGTGAATGTAATGTAACACACACCCATACAATGCGCACCACCCCGTGATGTTTTTCTCACTCCTACTAGTGAATGTAATGTAACACACACCCATACAATGCGCACCACCCAGTGATGTTTTCCTCACTCCTACTAGTGAATCTAATGTAACACACACCCATACAATGCGCACCACCCCGTGATGTTTTTCTCACTCCTACTAGTGAATGTAATGTAACACACACCCATACAATGCCCACCACCCCGTGATGTTTTTCTCACTCCTACTAGTGAATGTAATGTAACACACACCCATACAATGCGCACCACCCCGCGATGTTTTTCAGAAACCTATCCTACATTGCCACTGCATGTTCCCTGACCTCCCCATGCTGACCACACCGCGGTGCTTTTCTCCATCCTACATTGCCACTCACTGCCTATCCTAATTCAGACTCTCCAATTCACATCACCCCGTGATGTTTTTCTCACTCCTAGTAGTGAATGTAATGTAACACACACCCATACAATGCGCACCACCCCGTGATGTTTTTCTCACTCCTACTAGTGAATGAAATGTAACACACACCCATACAATGTGCACCACCCCGTGATGTTTTTCTCACTCCTACTAATGAATGTAATGTAACACACACCCATACAATGCGCACCACCCATTTATGTTTTTCTCACTCCTACTAGTGAATCTAATGTAACACACACCCATACAATGCGCACCACCCCGTGATGTTTTTCAGAAAACTATCCTACATTGCCACTGCATGTTCCCTGACCTCCCCACGATGACCACCCCGAAGTGCTTTTCTCCATCCTACATTGCCACTCACTGCCTATCCTAATTCAGACCATCCGATTCACACCACCCCGTGATGTTTTTCTCACTCCTAGTAGTGAATGTAATGTAACACACACCCATACAATGCGCACCACCCCGCGATGTTTTTCTCACTCCTACTAGTGAATGTAATGTAACATACACCCATACAATGCGCACCACCCCGTGATGTTTTTCTCACTCCTACTAGTGAATGTAATGTAACACACACCCATACAATGCGCACCAGCCCGTGATGTTTTTCTCACTCCTACTAGTGAATGTAATGTAACACACACCCATACAATGCGCACCACCCCGTGATGTTTTTCTCAATCCTATTAGTGAATGTAATGTAACACACACCCATACAATGCGCACCACCCCGTGATGTTTTTCTCACTCCTACTAGTGAATCTAATGTAACACATACCCATACAATGCGCACCACCCCGCGATGTTTTTCAGAAACCTATCCTACATTGCCACTGCATGTTCCCTGACCTCCCCATGCTGACCACACCGCGGTGCTTTTCTCCATCCTACATTGACACTCACTGCCTATCCTAATTCAGACCTTCCGATTCACACCACCCCGGGATGTTTTTCTCACTCCTAGTAGTGAATGTAATGTAACACACACCCATAAAATGCACACCACCCCGTGATGTTTTTCTCACTCCTACTAGTGAAGGTAATGTAACACACACCCATACAATGCGCACCACCCCGTGATGTTTTTCTCACTCCTACTAGTGAATGTAATGTAACACACACCCATACAATGCGCAACACCCCGTGATGTTTTTCTCACTCCTACTAGTGAATCTAATGTAACACACACCCATACAATGCGCACCACCCCGTGATGTTTTTCTCACTCCTACTAGTGAATGTAATGTAACACACACCCATACAATGGGCACCAGCCCGTGATGTTTTTCTCACTCCTACTAGTGAATGTAATGTAACACACACGCATACAATGCGCACCACCCCGCGATGTTTTTCAGAAACCTATCCTACATTGCCACTGCATGTTCCCTGACCTCCCCATGCTGACCACCCCGCGGTGCTTTTCTCCATCCTACATTGCCACTCACTGCCTATGCTAATTCAGACCCTCCGATTCACACCACCCCGTGATGTTTTTCTCACTCCTACTAGTGAATGTAATATAACACACACGCATACAATGCGCACCATCCCGTGATGTTTTTCTCACTCCTACTAGTGAATCTCATGTAACACACACCCATACAATGCGCACCACGCCGCGATGTTTTTCAGAAACGTATCCTAAATTGCCACTGGATGTTCCCTTACCTCCCCATGCTGACCACCCCGCGGTGCTTTTCTCCATCCTACATTGCAAATCACTGCCTATCCTAATTCAGACCCTCCGATTCACACCACCCCGTGATGTTTTTCTCACTCCTAGTAGTGAATGTAATGTAACACACCCATACAATGCGCACCACCCCGTGATGTTTTTCTCACTCCTACTAGTGAATGTAATGTAACACACACCCATACAATGCGCACCACCCCGTGATATTTTTCTCACTCCTTCTAGTGAATTTAATGTAACACACACCCATACAATGCGCACCACCCCGTGATGTTTTTCTCACTCCTACTAGTGAATGTAATGTAACACACACCCATACAATGCGCACCACCCCGTGATGTTTTTCTCACTCCTACTAGTGAATCTAATGTAACACACACCCATACAATGCGCACCACCCCGTGATGTTTTTCAGAAACCTATCCTACATTGCCACTGCATGTTCCCTGACCTCCCCATGCTGACCACCCCACGGTGCTTTTCTCCATCCTACATTGCCACTCACTGCCTATCCTAATTCAGACCATCGGATTCACACCACCCCGTGATGTTTTTCTCACTCCTAGTAGTGAATGTAATGTAACACACACCCAAACAATGCGCACCACCCCGCGATGTTTTTCTCACTCCTACTAGTGAATGTAATGTAACATACACCCATACAATGCGCACCACCCCGTGATGTTTTTCTCACTCCTACTAGTGAATGTAATGTAACACACACCCATACAATGCGCACCAGCCCGTGATGTTTTTCTCACTCCTACTAGTGAATGTAATGTAACACACACCCATACAATGCGCACCACCCCGTGATGTTTTTCTCAATCCTATTAGTGAATGTAATGTAACACACACCCATACAATGCGCACCACCCCGTGATGTTTTTCTCACTCCTACTAGTGAATCTAATGTAACACACACCCATACAATGCGCACCACCCCGCGATGTTTTTCAGAAACCTATCCTACATTGCCACTGCATGTTCCCTGACCTCCCCATGCTGACCAACCCGCGGTGCTTTTCTCCATCCTACATTGCCACTCACTGCCTATCCTAATTCAGACCCTCCGATTCACACCACCCCGGGATGTTTTTCTCACTCCTAGTAGTGAATGTAATGTAACACACACCCATACAATGCGCACCACCCCGTGATGTTTTTCTCACTCCTACTAGTGAAGGTAATGTAACACACACCCATACAATGCGCACCACCCCGTGATGTTTTTCTCACTCCTACTAGTGAATGTAATGTAACACACACCCATACAATGCGCAACACCCCGTGATGTTTTTCTCACTCCTACTAGTGAATCTAATGTAACACACACGCATACAATGCGCACCATCCCGTGATGTTTTTCTCACTCCTACTAGTGAATCTAATGTAACACACACCCATACAATGCGCACCACCCCGCGATGTTTTTCAGAAACGTATCCTAAATTGCCACTGCATGTTCCCTTACCTCCCCATGCTGACCACCCCGCGGTGATTTTCTCCATCCTACATTGCAAATCACTGCCTATCCTAATTCAGACCCTCCGATTCACACCACCCCGTGATGTTTTTCTCACTCCTAGTAGTGAATGTAATGTAACACACCCATACAATGCGCACCACCCCGTGATGTTTTTCTCACTCCTACTAGTGAATGTAATGTAACACACACCCATACAATGCGCACCACCCTGTGATGTTTTTCTCACTCCTACTAGTGAATGTAATGTAACACACACCCATACAATGCGCACCACCCCGTGATGTTTTTCTCACTCCTATTAGAGAATGTAATGTAAGACACACCCATACAATGCGCACCACCCCGTGATGTTTTTCTCACTCCTACTAGTGAATGTAATGTAACACACACCAATACAATGCGCACCACCCCGTGATGTTTTTCTCACTCCTACTAGTGAATGTAATGTAACACACACCCATACAATGCGCACCACCCCGTGATGTTTTTCTCACTCCTACTAGTGAATATAATGTAACACACACCCATACAATGCGCACCACCCCGTGATGTTTTTCTCACGCCTACTAGGGAATGTAATGTAACACACACCCATACAATGCGCACCACCCCGTGATGTTTTTCTCACTCCTACTAGTGAATCTAATGTAACACACACCCATACAATGCGCACCACCCCGCGATGTTTTTCAGAAACCTATCCTACATTGCCACTGCATGTTCCCTGACCTCCCCATGCTGACCACACCGCGGTGCTTTTCTCCATCCTACATTGCCACTCACTGCCTATCCTAATTCAGACACTCCAATTCACACCACCCCGTGATGTTTTTCTCACTCCTAGTAGTGAATGTAATGTAACACACACCCATACAATGCGCACCACACCGTGATGTTTTTCTCACTCCTACTAGTGAATGTAATGTAACACACACCCATACAATGCGCACCACACCGTGATGTTTTTCTCACTCCTACTAGTGAATGTAATGTAACACACACCCATACAATGCGAACCACCCAGTGATGTTTTCCTCACTCCTACTAGTGAATCTAATGTAACGCACACCCATATAAGGCGCACCATCCCGCGATGTTTTTCAGAAACCTATCCTACATTGCCACTGCATGTTCCCTGACGTCCCCACGCTGACCACCCCGCCGTGCTTTTCTCCATCCTACATTGCCAGTCACTGCCTATCCTAATTCAGACCATCCGATTCACACCACCCCGTGATGTTTTTATCACTTCTAGTAGTGAATGTAATGTAACACACACCCATACAATGCGCACCACCCAGTGATGTTTTCCTTACTCCTACTAGTGAATGTAATGTAACACACACCCATACAATGCGCACCACCCCGTGATGTTTTTCTCACACCTACTAGTGAATGTAATGTAACACACACCCATACAATGCGCACCACCCCGTGATGTTTTTCTCACTCCTATTAGTGAATGTAATGTAACACACACCCATACAATGCGCACCACCCCGTGATGTTTTTCTCACTCCTACTAGTGAATCTAATGTAACACACACCCATACAATGCGCACCACCCCGCGATGTTTTTCAGAAACCTATCCTACATTGCCACTGCATGTTCCCTGACCTCCCCATGCTGACCACCCCGCGGTGCTTTTCTCCATCCTACATTGCCACTCACTGCCTAACCTAATTCAGACCCTCCGATTCTCACCACCCCGTGATGTTTTTCTCACTCCTACTAGTGAATGTACTGTAACACACATCCATACAATGCGCACCACCCCGTGATGTTTTTCTCACTCCTACTAGTGAATCTAATGTAACACACACCCATACAATGCGCACCACGCCGCGATGTTTTTCAGAAACGTATCCTAAATTGCCACTGCATGTTCCCTTACCTCCCCATGCTGACCACCCCGCGGTGCTTTTCTCCATCCTACATTGCCAATCACTGCCTATCCTAATTCAGACCCTCCGATTCACACCACCCCGTGATGTTTTTCTCACTCCTACTAGTGAATGTAATGTGACACACACCCATACAATGCGCACCACCCCGTGATGTTTTTCTCACTCCTACTAGTGAATGTAATGTAACACACACCCATACAATGCGCAACACCCCATGAAGTTTTTCTCACTCCTACTAGTGAATGTAATGTAACACACACCCATACAATGCACACCACCCCGTGATGTTTTTCTCACTCCTACTAGTGAATGTAATGTAACACACACCCATACAATGCGCACCACCCCGTGATGTTTTTCTCACTCCTACTAGTGAATGTAATGTAACACACACCCATACATTGCGCACCACCTCGTGATGTTTTTCTCACTCCTACTAGTTAATGTAATGTAACACACACCCATACAATGCGCACCACCCAGTGATGTTTTCCTCACTCCTACTAGTGAATCTAATGTAACACACACCCATACAAGGCGCAACACCCGCGATGTTTTTCAGAAACCTATCCTACATTGCAACAGCATGTTCCCTGACCTCCCCACGCTGACCACCCCGCGGTGCTTTTCTCCATCCTGCATTGCCACTCACTGCCTATCCTAATTCAGACCATCCGATTCACACCACCCCGTGATGTTTTCCTCACTCCTACTAGTGAATATAATGTAACACACACCCATAGAATGCGCACCACCTCGTGATGTTTTTCTCACTCCTACTAGTGAATGTAATGTAACACACACCCATACAATGCGCACCACCCCGTGATGTTTTTCTCACTCCTTTTAGTGAATGTAATGTAACACACACCAATACAATGCGCACCGCCCCGTGATGTTTTTCTCACTCCTACTAGTGAATCTAATTAACACACACCCATACAATGCGCACCACCCCGCGATGTTTTTCAGAAACCTATCCTACATTGCCACTGCATGTTCCCTGACCTCCCCATGCTGACCACCCCGCGGTGCTTTTCTCCATCCTACATTGCCACTCACTGCCTATCCTAATTCAGACCCTCCAATTCACACCACGCCGTGATGTTTTTCTCACTCCTACTAGTGAATGTAATGTAACACACACCCATACAATGCGCACCACCCCGTGATGTTTTTCTCACTCCTACTAGTGAATCTAATGTAACACACACCGATACAATGCGCACCACCCCGCGATGTTTTTCAGAAACGTATCCTAAATTGCCACTGCATGTTCCCTTACCTCCCCATGCTGACCACCCCGCGGTGCTTTTCTCCATCCTACATTGCCACACACTGCCTATGCTAATTCAGACCCTCCGATTCACAGCACCCCGTGATGTTTTTCTCACTCCTACTAGTGAATGTAATGTAACACACACGCATACAATGCGCACCACCCCGTGATGTTTTTCTCACTCCTACTAGTGAATCTAATGTAACACACACGCATACAATGCCCACCACCCCGCGATGTTTTTCAGAAACGTATCCTAAATTGCCACTGCATGTTCCCTTACCTCCCCATGCTGAACACCCCGCGGTGCTTTTCTCAATCCTACATTGCCAATCACTGCCTATCCTAATTCAGACCCTCCGATTCACAACACCCCGTGATGTTTTTCTCACTCCTAGTAGTGAATGTAATGTAACACACACCCATACAATGCGCACCACCCCGTGATGTTTTTCTCACTCCTACTAGAGAATGTAATGTAACACACACCCATACAATGCGCACCACCCCGTGATGTTTTTTTTACTCCTACTAGTGGATGTAATGTAACACACACCCATACAATGCGCACCACACCGTGATGTTTTTCTCACTCCTACTAGTGAATGTAATGTAACACACACCCATACAATGCGCACCACCCCGTGATGTTTTTCTCACTCCTACTAGTGAATGTAATGTAACACACACCCATACAATGCGCACCACCCCGTGATGTTTTTCTCACTCCTACTAGTGAATGTAATGTAACACACACCCATACAATGCGCACCACCCCGTGATGTTTTTCTCACTCCTATTAGAGAATGTAATGTAACACACACCCATACAATGCGCACCACCCCGTGATGTTTTTCTCACTCCTACTTGTGAATGTAATGTAACACACACCCATACAATGCGCACCACCCCGTGATGTTTTTCTCACTCCTACTAGTGAATCTAATGTAACACACACCCATACAATGCGCACCACCCCGCGATATTTTTCAGAAACCTATCCTACATTTCCACTGCATGTTCCCTGACCTCCCCATGCTGACCACACCGCGGTGCTTTTCTCCATCCTACATTGCCACTCACTGCCTATCCTAATTCAGACCCTCCAATTAACACCACCCCGTGATGTTTTTCTCACTCCTAGTAGTGAATGTAATGTAACACACACCCATACAATGCGCAAAACCCCGTGATGTTTTTCTTACTCCTACTAGTGAATGTAATGTAACACACACCCATACAATGCGCACCACCCCGTGATGTTTTTCTCACTCCTACTAGTGAATGTAATGTAACACACACCCATACAATGCGCACCACCCAGTGATGTTTTCCTCACTCCTACTAGTGAATCTAATGTAACACACACCCATACAAGGCGCACCACCCCGCGATGTTTTTCAGAAACCTATCCTACATTGCCACTGCATGTTCCCTGACCTCCCCATGCTGACCACCCCGCCGTGCTTTTCTCCATCCTACATTGCCCCTCAATGCCTATCCTAATTCAGACCATCCGATTCACACCACCCCGTGATGTTTTTCTCACTTCTAGTAGTGAATGTAATGTAACACACACCCATACAATGCGAACCACCCCGTGATGTTTTCCTCACACCTACTAGTGAATGTAATGTAACACACACCCATACAATGCGCACCACCCCGTGCTGTTTTTCTCACTGCTACTAGTGAATGTAATGTAACACACACCCATACAATGCGCACCACCCCGTGATGTTTTTCTCACTCCTATTAGTGAATGTAATGTAACACACACCCATACAATGCGCATCGCCCCGTGATGTTTTTCTCACTGCTACTAGTGAATCTAATGTAACACACACCCATACAATGCGCACCACCCCGCGATGTTTTTCAGAAACCTATGTTACATTGCCACTGCATATTCCCTGACCTCCCCATGCTGACCACCCCGCGGTTCTTTTCTCCATCCTACATTGCCACTCACTGCCTATCCTAATTCAGACCCTCCGATTCACACCACCCCGTGATGTTTTTCTCACTCCTAGTAGTGAATGTAATGTAACACACACCCATACAATGCGCACCACCCCGTGCTGTTTTTCTCACTGCTACTAGTGAATGTAATGTAACACACATCCATACAATGCGCACCACCCCGTGATGTTTTTCTCACTCCTACTAGTGAATCTAATGTAACACACACCCATACAATGCGCACCACGCCGCGATGTTTTTCAGAAACGTATCCTAAATTGCCACTGCATGTTCCCTTACTTCCCCATGCTGACCACCCCGTGGTGCTTTTCTCCATCCTACATTGCCAATCACTGCCTATCCTAATTCAGACCCTCCGATTCACATCACCCCGTGATGTTTTTCTCACTCCTACTAGTGAATGTAATGTAACACACACCCATACAATGAGCACCACCCCGTGATGTTTTTCTCACTCCTACTAGTGAATGTAATGTAACACACACCCATACAATGCGCACCACCCCGTGATATTTTTCTCACTCCTACTAGTGAATGTAATGTAACACACACCCATACAATGCCCACCACCCCGTGATGTTTTTCTCACTCCTACTAGTGAATGTAATGTAACACACACCCATACAATGCGCACCACCCCGTGATGTTTTTCTCACTCCTACTAGTGAATGTAATGTAACACACACCCATACATTGCGCACCACCCCGTGATGTTTTTCTCACTCCTACTAGTGAATGTAATGTAACACACACCCATACAATGCGCACCACCCAGTGATGTTTTCCTCACTCCTACTAGTGAATCTAATGTAACACACACCCATACAATGCGCACCACCCCGTGATGTTTTTCTCACTCCTACTAGTGAATGTAATGTAACACACACCCATACAATGCGCACCACCCCGTGATGTTTTTCTCACTCCTATTAGTGAATGTAATGTAACACACACCCATACAATGCGCACCACCCCGTGATGTTTTTCTCACTCCTACTAGTGAATCTAATGTAACACACACCCATACAATGCGCACCACCCCGCGATGTTTTTCAGAAACCTATCCTACATTGCCACTGCATGTTCCCTGACCTCCCCATGCTGACCACCCCGCGGTGCTTTTCTCCATCCTACATTGCCACTCACTGCCTATCCTAATTCAGACCCTCCGATTCTCACCACCCCGTGATGTTTTTCTCACTCCTACTAGTGAATGTACTGTAACACACATCCATACAATGCGCACCACCCCGTGATGTTTTTCTCACTCCTACTAGTGAATCTAATGTAACACACACCCATACAATGCGCACCACGCCGCGATGTTTTTCAGAAACGTATCCTAAATTGCCACTGCATGTTCCCTTACCTCCCCATGCTGACCACCCCGCGGTGCTTTTCTCCATCCTACATTGCCAATCACTGCCTATCCTAATTCAGACCCTCCGATTCACACCACCCCGTGATGTTTTTCTCACTCCTACTAGTGAATGTAATGTAACACACACCCATACAATGCGCACCACCCCGTGATGTTTTTCTCACTCCTACTAGTGAATGTAATGTAACACACACCCATACAATGCACACCACCCCGTGATGTTTTTCTCACTCCTACTAGTGAATGTAATGTAACACACACCCATACAATGCGCACCACCCCGTGATGTTTTTCTCACTCCTACTAGTGAATGTAATGTAACACACACCCATACATTGCGCACCACCTCGTGATGTTTTTCTCACTCCTACTAGTGAATGTAATGTAACACACACCCATACAATGCGCACCACCCAGTGATGTTTTCCTCACTCCTACTAGTGAATCTAATGTAACACACACCCATACAAGGCGCAACACCCGCGATGTTTTTCAGAAACCTATCCTACATTGCCACTGCATGTTCCCTGACCTCCCCACGCTGACCACCCCGCGGTGCTTTTCTCCATCCTGCATTGCCACTCACTGCCTATCCTAATTCAGACCATCCGATTCACACCACCCCGTGATGTTTTCCTCACTCCTACTAGTGAATATAATGTAACACACACCCATAGAATGCGCACCACCCCGTGATGTTTTTCTCACTCCTACTAGTGAATGTAATGTAACACACACCCATACAATGCGCACCACCCCGTGATGTTTTTCTCACTCCTTTTAGTGAATGTAATGTAACACACACCAATACAATGCGCACCGCCCCGTGATGTTTTTCTCACTCCTACTAGTGAATCTAATTAACACACACCCATACAATGCGCACCACCCCGCGATGTTTTTCAGAAACCTATCCTACATTGCCACTGCATGTTCCCTGACCTCCCCATGCTGACCACCCCGCGGTGCTTTTCTCCATCCTACATTGCCACTCACTGCCTATCCTAATTCAGACCCTCCAATTCACACCACGCCGTGATGTTTTTCTCACTCCTACTAGTGAATGTAATGTAACACACACGCATACAATGCGCACCACCCCGTGATGTTTTTCTCACTCCTACTAGTGAATCTAATGTAACACACACGCATACAATGCCCACCACCCCGCGATGTTTTTCAGAAACGTATCCTAAATTGCCACTGCATGTTCCCTTACCTCCCCATGCTGAACACCCCGCGGTGCTTTTCTCAATCCTACATTGCCAATCACTGCCTATCCTAATTCAGACCCTCCGATTCACAACACCCCGTGATGTTTTTCTCACTCCTAGTAGTGAATGTAATGTAACACACACCCATACAATGCGCACCACCCCGTGATGTTTTTCTCACTCCTACTAGAGAATGTAATGTAACACACACCCATACAATGCGCACCACCCCGTGATGTTTTTTTTACTCCTACTAGTGGATGTAATGTAACACACACCCATACAATGCGCACCACACCGTGATGTTTTTCTCACTCCTACTAGTGAATGTAATGTAACACACACCCATACAATGCGCACCACCCCGTGATGTTTTTCTCACTCCTACTAGTGAATGTAATGTAACACACACCCATACAATGCGCACCACCCCGTGATGTTTTTCTCACTCCTACTAGTGAATGTAATGTAACACACACCCATACAATGCGCACCACCCCGTGATGTTTTTCTCACTCCTATTAGAGAATGTAATGTAACACACACCCATACAATGCGCACCACCCCGTGATGTTTTTCTCACTCCTACTTGTGAATGTAATGTAACACACACCCATACAATGCGCACCACCCCGTGATGTTTTTCTCACTCCTACTAGTGAATCTAATGTAACACACACCCATACAATGCGCACCACCCCGCGATATTTTTCAGAAACCTATCCTACATTTCCACTGCATGTTCCCTGACCTCCCCATGCTGACCACACCGCGGTGCTTTTCTCCATCCTACATTGCCACTCACTGCCTATCCTAATTCAGACCCTCCAATTAACACCACCCCGTGATGTTTTTCTCACTCCTAGTAGTGAATGTAATGTAACACACACCCATACAATGCGCAAAACCCCGTGATGTTTTTCTTACTCCTACTAGTGAATGTAATGTAACACACACCCATACAATGCGCACCACCCCGTGATGTTTTTCTCACTCCTACTAGTGAATGTAATGTAACACACACCCATACAATGCGCACCACCCAGTGATGTTTTCCTCACTCCTACTAGTGAATCTAATGTAACACACACCCATACAAGGCGCACCACCCCGCGATGTTTTTCAGAAACCTATCCTACATTGCCACTGCATGTTCCCTGACCTCCCCATGCTGACCACCCCGCCGTGCTTTTCTCCATCCTACATTGCCCCTCAATGCCTATCCTAATTCAGACCATCCGATTCACACCACCCCGTGATGTTTTTCTCACTTCTAGTAGTGAATGTAATGTAACACACACCCATACAATGCGAACCACCCCGTGATGTTTTCCTCACACCTACTAGTGAATGTAATGTAACACACACCCATACAATGCGCACCACCCCGTGCTGTTTTTCTCACTGCTACTAGTGAATGTAATGTAACACACACCCATACAATGCGCACCACCCCGTGATGTTTTTCTCACTCCTATTAGTGAATGTAATGTAACACACACCCATACAATGCGCATCGCCCCGTGATGTTTTTCTCACTGCTACTAGTGAATCTAATGTAACACACACCCATACAATGCGCACCACCCCGCGATGTTTTTCAGAAACCTATCCTACATTGCCACTGCATATTCCCTGACCTCCCCATGCTGACCACCCCGCGGTTCTTTTCTCCATCCTACATTGCCACTCACTGCCTATCCTAATTCAGACCCTCCGATTCACACCACCCCGTGATGTTTTTCTCACTCCTAGTAGTGAATGTAATGTAACACACACCCATACAATGCGCACCACCCCGTGCTGTTTTTCTCACTGCTACTAGTGAATGTAATGTAACACACATCCATACAATGCGCACCACCCCGTGATGTTTTTCTCACTCCTACTAGTGAATCTAATGTAACACACACCCATACAATGCGCACCACGCCGCGATGTTTTTCAGAAACGTATCCTAAATTGCCACTGCATGTTCCCTTACTTCCCCATGCTGACCACCCCGTGGTGCTTTTCTCCATCCTACATTGCCAATCACTGCCTATCCTAATTCAGACCCTCCGATTCACATCACCCCGTGATGTTTTTCTCACTCCTACTAGTGAATGTAATGTAACACACACCCATACAATGAGCACCACCCCGTGATGTTTTTCTCACTCCTACTAGTGAATGTAATGTAACACACACCCATACAATGCGCACCACCCCGTGATGTTTTTCTCACTCCTACTAGTGAATGTAATGTAACACACACCCATACAATGCCCACCACCCCGTGATGTTTTTCTCACACCTACTAGTGAATGTAATGTAACACACACCCATACAATGCGCACCACCCCGTGATGTTTTTCTCACTCCTACTAGTGAATGTAATGTAACACACACCCATACATTGCGCACCACCCCGTGATGTTTTTCTCACTCCTACTAGTGAATGTAATGTAACACACACCCATACAATGCGCACCACCCAGTGATGTTTTCCTCACTCCTACTAGTGAATCTAATGTAACACACACCCATACAATGCGCACCACCCCGTGATGTTTTTCTCACTCCTACTAGTGAATGTAATGTAACACACACCCATACAATGCGCACCACCCCGTGATGTTTTTCTCACTCCTATTAGTGAATGTAATGTAACACACACCCATACAATGCGCACCACCCCGTGATGTTTTTCTCACTCCTACTAGTGAATCTAATGTAACACACACCCATACAATGCGCACCACCCCGCGATGTTTTTCAGAAACCTATCCTACATTGCCACTGCATGTTCCCTGACCTCCCCATGCTGACCACCCCGCGGTGCTTTTCTCCATCCTACATTGCCACTCACTGCCTATCCTAATTCAGACCCTCCGATTCTCACCACCCCGTGATGTTTTTCTCACTCCTACTAGTGAATGTACTGTAACACACATCCATACAATGCGCACCACCCCGTGATGTTTTTCTCACTCCTACTAGTGAATCTAATGTAACACACACCCATACAATGCGCACCACGCCGCGATGTTTTTCAGAAACGTATCCTAAATTGCCACTGCATGTTCCCTTACCTCCCCATGCTGACCACCCCGCGGTGCTTTTCTCCATCCTACATTGCCAATCACTGCCTATCCTAATTCAGACCCTCCGATTCACACCACCCCGTGATGTTTTTCTCACTCCTACTAGTGAATGTAATGTAACACACACCCATACAATGCGCACCACCCCGTGATGTTTTTCTCACTCCTACTAGTGAATGTAATGTAACACACACCCATACAATGCACACCACCCCGTGATGTTTTTCTCACTCCTACTAGTGAATGTAATGTAACACACACCCATACAATGCGCACCACCCCGTGATGTTTTTCTCACTCCTACTAGTGAATGTAATGTAACACACACCCATACATTGCGCACCACCTCGTGATGTTTTTCTCACTCCTACTAGTGAATGTAATGTAACACACACCCATACAATGCGCACCACCCAGTGATGTTTTCCTCACTCCTACTAGTGAATCTAATGTAACACACACCCATACAAGGCGCAACACCCGCGATGTTTTTCAGAAACCTATCCTACATTGCAACAGCATGTTCCCTGACCTCCCCACGCTGACCACCCCGCGGTGCTTTTCTCCATCCTGCATTGCCACTCACTGCCTATCCTAATTCAGACCATCCAATTCACACCACCCCGTGATGTTTTCCTCACTCCTACTAGTGAATATAATGTAACACACACCCATAGAATGCGCACCACCCCGTGATGTTTTGCTCACTCCTACTAGTGAATGTAATGTAACACACACCCATACAATGCGCACCACCCCGTGATGTTTTTCTCACTCCTTTTAGTGAATGTAATGTAACACACACCAATACAATGCGCACCGCCCCGTGATGTTTTTCTCACTCCTACTAGTGAATCTAATTAACACACACCCATACAATGCGCACCACCCCGCGATGTTTTTCAGAAACCTATCCTACATTGCCACTGCATGTTCCCTGACCTCCCCATGCTGACCACCCCGCGGTGCTTTTCTCCATCCTACATTGCCACTCACTGCCTATCCTAATTCAGACCCTCCAATTCACACCACGCCGTGATGTTTTTCTCACTCCTACTAGTGAATGTAATGTAACACACACCCATACAATGCGCACCACCCCGTGATGTTTTTCTCACTCCTACTAGTGAATCTAATGTAACACACACCGATACAATGCGCACCACCCCGTGATGTTTTTCTCACTCCTACTAGTGAATGTAATGTAACACACACGCATACAATGCGCACCACCCCGTGATGTTTTTCTCACTCCTACTAGTGAATCTAATGTAACACACACCCATACAATGCCCACCACCCCGCGATGTTTTTCAGAAACGTATCCTAAATTGCCACTGCATGTTCCCTTACCTCCCCATGCTGAACACCCCGCGGTGCTTTTCTCAATCCTACATTGCCAATCACTGCCTATCCTAATTCAGACCCTCCGATTCACACCACCCCGTGATGTTTTTCTCACTCCTAGTAGTGAATGTAATGTAACACACACCCATACAATGCGCACCACCCCGTGATGTTTTTCTCACTCCTACTAGAGAATGTAATGTAACACACACCCATACAATGCGCACCACCCCGTGATGTTTTTTTTACTCCTACTAGTGAATGTAATGTAACACACACCCATACAATGCGCACCACCCCGTGATGTTTTTCTCACTCCTACTAGTGAATCTAATGTAACACACCCCCATACAATGCGCACCACCCCGCGATATTTTTCAGAAACCTATCCTACATTTCCACTGCATGTTCCCTGACCTCCCCATGCTGACCACACCGCGGTGCTTTTCTCCATCCTACATTGCCACTCACTGCCTATCCTAATTCAGACCCTCCAATTAACACCACCCCGTGATGTTTTTCTCACTCCTAGTAGTGAATGTAATGTAACACACACCCATACAATGCGCAAAACCCCGTGATGTTTTTCTTACTCCTACTAGTGAATGTAATGTAACACACACCCATACAATGCGCACCACCCCGTGATGTTTTTCTCACTCCTACTAGTGAATGTAATGTAACACACACCCATACAATGCGCACCACCCAGTGATGTTTTCCTCACTCCTACTAGTGAATCTAATGTAACACACACCCATACAAGGCGCACCACCCCGCGATGTTTTTCAGAAACCTATCCTACATTGCCACTGCATGTTCCCTGACCTCCCCATGCTGACCACCCCGCCGTGCTTTTCTCCATCCTACATTGCCCCTCAATGCCTATCCTAATTTAGACCATCCGATTCACACCACCCCGTGATGTTTTTCTCACTTCTAGTAGTGAATGTAATGTAACACACACCCATACAATGCGAACCACCCCGTGATGTTTTCCTCACACCTACTAGTGAATGTAATGTAACACACACCCATACAATGCGCACCACCCCGTGCTGTTTTTCTCACTGCTACTAGTGAATGTAATGTAACACACACCCATACAATGCGCACCACCCCGTGATGTTTTTCTCACTCCTATTAGTGAATGTAATGTAACACACACCCATACAATGCGCATCGCCCCGTGATGTTTTTCTCACTCCTACTAGTGAATCTAATGTAACACACACCCATACAATGCGCACCACCCCGCGATGTTTTTAAGAAACCTATCCTACATTGCCACTGCATATTCCCTGACCTCCCCATGCTGACCACCCCGCGGTTCTTTTCTCCATCCTACATTGCCACTCACTGCCTATCCTAATTCAGACCCTCCGATTCACACCACCCCGTGATGTTTTTCTCACTCCTAGTAGTGAATGTAATGTAACACACACCCATACAATGCGCACCACCCCATGCTGTTTTTCTCACTGCTACTAGTGAATGTAATGTAACACACATCCATACAATGCGCACCACCCCGTGATGTTTTTCTCACTCCTACTAGTGAATCTAATGTAACACACACCCATACAATGCGCACCACGCCGCGATGTTTTTCAGAAACGTATCCTAAATTGCCACTGCATGTTCCCTTACTTCCCCATGCTGACCACCCCGTGGTGCTTTTCTCCATCCTACATTGCCAATCACTGCCTATCCTAATTCAGACCCTCCGATTCACATCACCCCGTGATGTTTTTCTCACTCCTACTAGTGAATGTAATGTAACACACACCCATACAATGAGCACCACCCCGTGATGTTTTTCTCACTCCTACTAGTGAATGTAATGTAACACACACCCATACAATGCGCACCACCCCGTGATGTTTTTCTCACTCCTACTAGTGAATGTAATGTAACACACACCCATACAATGCCCACCACCCCGTGATGTTTTTCTCACTCCTACTAGTGAATGTAATGTAACACACACCCATACAATGCGCACCACCCCGTGATGTTTTTCTCACTCCTACTAGTGAATGTAATGTAACACACACCCATACATTGCGCACCACCCCGTGATGTTTTTCTCACTCCTACTAGTGAATGTAATGTAACACACACCCATACAATGCGCACCACCCAGTGATGTTTTCCTCACTCCTACTAGTGAATCTAATGTAACACACACCCATACAAGGCGCACCACCCCGCGTTGTTTTTCAGAAACCTATCCTACATTGCCACTGGATGTTCCCTGACCTCGCCACGCTGACCACCCCGTGGTGCTTTTCTCCATCCCACATTGCCGCTCACTGCCTATCCTAATTCAGACCCTCCGATTCACAACACCCCGTGATGTTTTTCTCACTCCTACTAGTGAATGTAATGCAACACACATCCATACAATGCGCACCACCCCGTGATGTTTTTCTCACTCCTTCTAGTGAATGTAATGTAACACACACACATACAATGCGCACCACCCCGTGATGTTTTTCTCACTCCTACTAGTGAATGTAATGTAACACACACCCATACAATGCGCACCACCCCGTGATGTTTTTCTCACTCCTACTAGTGAATCTAATGTAACACACACCCATACAATGCGCACCACCCCGCGATGTTTTTCAGAAACCTATCCTACATTGCCACTGCATGTTCCCTGACCTCCCCATGCTGACCACCCCGCGGTGCTTTTCTCCATCCTACATTGCCACACACTGCCTATGCTAATTCAGACCCTCCGATTCACAGCACCCCGTGATGTTTTTCTCACTCCTACTAGTGAATCTAATGTAACACACACCCATACAATGCCCACCACCCCGCGATGTTTTTCAGAAACGTATCCTAAATTGCCACTGCATGTTCCCTTACCTCCCATGCTGAACACCCCGCGGTGCTTTTCTCAATCCTACATTGCCAATCACTTCCTATCCTAATTCAGACCCTCCGATTCACACCACCCCGTGATGTTTTTCTCACTCCTAGTAGTGAATGTAATGTAACACACACCCATACAATGCGCACCACCCCGTGATGTTTTTCTCACTCCTACTAGAGAATGTAATGTAACACACACCCATACAATGCGCACCACCCCGTGATGTTTTTTTTACTCCTACTAGTGAATGTAATGTAACACACACCCATACAATGCGCACCACACCGTGATGTTTTTCTCACTCCTACTAGTGAATGTAATGTAACACACACCCATACAATGCGCACCACCCCGTGATGTTTTTCTCACTCCTACTAGTGAATCTAATGTAACACACACCCATACAATGCGCACCACCCCGTGATGTTTTTCTCACTCCTACTAGAGAATGTAATGTAACACACACCCATACAATGCGCACCACCCCGTGATGTTTTTTTTACTCCTACTAGTGAATGTAATGTAACACACACCCATACAATGCGCACCACCCCGTGATGTTTTTCTCACTCCTACTTGTGAATGTAATGTAACACACACCCATACAATGCGCACCACCCCGTGATGTTTTTCTCACTCCTACTAGTGAATCTAATGTAACACACACCCATACAATGCGCACCACCCCACGATATTTTTCAGAAACCTATCCTACATTTCCACTGCATGTTCCCTGACCTCCCCATGCTGACCACACCGCGGTGCTTTTCTCCATCCTACATTGCCACTCACTGCCTATCCTAATTCAGACCCTCCAATTAACACCACCCCGTGATGTTTTTCTCACTCCTAGTAGTGAATGTAATGTAACACACACCCATACAATGCGCAAAACCCCGTGATGTTTTTCTTACTCCTACTAGTGAATGTAATGTAACACACACCCATACAATGCGCACCACCCCGTGATGTTTTTCTCACTCCTACTAGTGAATGTAATGTAACACACACCCATACAATGCGCACCACCCAGTGATGTTTTCCTCACTCCTACTAGTGAATCTAATGTAACACACACCCATACAAGGCGCACCACCCCGCGATGTTTTTCAGAAACCTATCCTACATTGCCACTGCATGTTCCCTGACCTCCCCATGCTGACCACCCCGCCGTGCTTTTCTCCATCCTACATTGCCCCTCAATGCCTATCCTAATTCAGACCATCCGATTCACACCACCCCGTGATGTTTTTCTCACTTCTAGTAGTGAATGTAATGTAACACACACCCATACAATGCGAACCACCCCGTGATGTTTTCCTCACACCTACTAGTGAATGTAATGTAACACACACCCATACAATGCGCACCACCCCGTGCTGTTTTTCTCACTGCTACTAGTGAATGTAATGTAACACACACCCATACAATGCGCACCACCCCGTGATGTTTTTCTCACTCCTATTAGTGAATGTAATGTAACACACACCCATACAATGCGCATCGCCCCGTGATGTTTTTCTCACTCCTACTAGTGAATCTAATGTAACACACACCCATACAATGCGCACCACCCCGCGATGTTTTTCAGAAACCTATCCTACATTGCCACTGCATATTCCCTGACCTCCCAATGCTGACCACCCCGCGGTGCTTTTCTCCATCCTACATTGCCACTCACTGCCTATCCTAATTCAGACCCTCCGATTCACACCACCCCGTGATGTTTTTCTCACTCCTAGTAGTGAATGTAATGTAACACACACCCATACAATGCGCACCACCCCGTGCTGTTTTTCTCACTGCTACTAGTGAATGTAATGTAACACACACCCATACAATGCGCACCACCCCGTGATGTTTTTCTCACTCCTACTAGTGAATGTAATGTAACACACACCCATACATTGCGCACCACCTCGTGATGTTTTTCTCACTCCTACTAGTGAATGTAATGTAACACACACCCATACAATGCGCACCACCCAGTGATGTTTTCCTCACTCCTACTAGTGAATGTAATGTAACACACATCCATACAATGCACACCACCCCGTGATGTTTTTCTCACTCCTACTAGTGAATGTAATGTAACACACACCCATACAATGCGCACCACCCCGTGATGTTTTTCTCACTCCTACTAGTGAATGTAATGTAACACACACCCATACATTGCACACCACCTCGTGATGTTTTTCTCACTCCTACTAGTGAATGTAATGTAACACACACCCATACAATGCGCACCACCCAGTGATGTTTTCCTCACTCCTACTAGTGAATCTAATGTAACACACACCCATACAAGGCGCAACACCCGCGATGTTTTTCAGAAACCTATCCTACATTGCAACAGCATGTTCCCTGACCTCCCCACGCTGACCACCCCGCGGTGCTTTTCTCCATCCTGCATTGCCACTCACTGCCTATCCTAATTCAGACCATCCGATTCACACCACCCCGTGATGTTTTCCTCACTCCTACTAGTGAATATAATGTAACACACACCCATAGAATGCGCACCACCCCGTGATGTTTTTCTCACTCCTACTAGTGAATGTAATGTAACACACACCCATACAATGCGCACCACCCCGTGATGTTTTTCTCACTCCTTTTAGTGAATGTAATGTAACACACACCAATACAATGCGCACCGCCCCGTGATGTTTTTCTCACTCCTACTAGTGAATCTAATTAACACACACCCATACAATGCGCACCACCCCGCGATGTTTTTCAGAAACCTATCCTACATTGCCACTGCATGTTCCCTGACCTCCCCATGCTGACCACCCCGCGGTGCTTTTCTCCATCCTACATTGCCACTCACTGCCTATCCTAATTCAGACCCTCCAATTCACACCACGCCGTGATGTTTTTCTCACTCCTACTAGTGAATGTAATGTAACACACACCCATACAATGCGCACCACCCCGTGATGTTTTTCTCACTCCTACTAGTGAATCTAAAGTAACACACACCGATACAATGCGCACCACCCCGTGATGTTTTTCTCACTCCTACTAGTGAATGTAATGTAACACACACGCATACAATGCGCACCACCCCGTGATGTTTTTCTCACTCCTACTAGTGAATCTAATGTAACACACACCCATACAATGCCCACCACCCCGCGATGTTTTTCAGAAACGTATCCTAAATTGCCACTGCATGTTCCCTTACCTCCCCATGCTGAACACCCCGCGGTGCTTTTCTCAATCCTACATTGCCAATCACTGCCTATCCTAATTCAGACCCTCCGATTCACACCACCCCGTGATGTTTTTCTCACTCCTAGTAGTGAATGTAATGTAACACACACCCATACAATGCGCACCACCCCGTGATGTTTTTCTCACTCCTACTAGAGAATGTAATGTAACACACACCCATACAATGCGCACCACCCCGTGATGTTTTTTTTACTCCTACTAGTGAATGTAATGTAACACACACCCATACAATGCGCACCACCCCGTGATGTTTTTCTCACTCCTACTAGTGAATGTAATGTAACACACACCCATACAATGCGCACCACCCCGTGATGTTTTTCTCACTCCTACTAGTGAATGTAATGTAACACACACCCATACAATGCGCACCACCCCGTGATGTTTTTCTCACTCCTACTAGTGAATGTAATGTAACACACACCCATACAATGCGCACCACCCCGTGATGTTTTTCTCACTCCTATTAGAGAATGTAATGTAACACACACCCATACAATGCGCACCACCCCGTGATGTTTTTCTCACTCCTACTTGTGAATGTAATGTAACACACACCCATACAATGCGCACCACCCCGTGATGTTTTTCTCACTCCTACTAGTGAATCTAATGTAACACACACCCATACAATGCGCACCACCCCGCGATATTTTTCAGAAACCTATCCTACATTTCCACTGCATGTTCCCTGACCTCCCCATGCTGACCACACCGCGGTGCTTTTCTCCATCCTACATTGCCACTCACTGCCTATCCTAATTCAGACCCTCCAATTAACACCACCCCGTGATGTTTTTCTCACTCCTAGTAGTGAATGTAATGTAACACACACCCATACAATGCGCAAAACCCCGTGATGTTTTTCTTACTCCTACTAGTGAATGTAATGTAACACACACCCATACAATGCGCACCACCCCGTGATGTTTTTCTCACTCCTACTAGTGAATGTAATGTAACACACACCCATACAATGCGCACCACCCAGTGATGTTTTCCTCACTCCTACTAGTGAATCTAATGTAACACACACCCATACAAGGCGCACCACCCCGCGATGTTTTTCAGAAACCTATCCTACATTGCCACTGCATGTTCCCTGACCTCCCCATGCTGACCACCCCGCCGTGCTTTTCTCCATCCTACATTGCCCCTCAATGCCTATCCTAATTTAGACCATCCGATTCACACCACCCCGTGATGTTTTTCTCACTTCTAGTAGTGAATGTAATGTAACACACACCCATACAATGCGAACCACCCCGTGATGTTTTCCTCACACCTACTAGTGAATGTAATGTAACACACACCCATACAATGCGCACCACCCCGTGCTGTTTTTCTCACTGCTACTAGTGAATGTAATGTAACACACACCCATACAATGCGCACCACCCCGTGATGTTTTTCTCACTCCTATTAGTGAATGTAATGTAACACACACCCATACAATGCGCATCGCCCCGTGATGTTTTTCTCACTCCTACTAGTGAATCTAATGTAACACACACCCATACAATGCGCACCACCCCGCGATGTTTTTAAGAAACCTATCCTACATTGCCACTGCATATTCCCTGACCTCCCCATGCTGACCACCCCGCGGTTCTTTTCTCCATCCTACATTGCCACTCACTGCCTATCCTAATTCAGACCCTCCGATTCACACCACCCCGTGATGTTTTTCTCACTCCTAGTAGTGAATGTAATGTAACACACACCCATACAATGCGCACCACCCCGTGCTGTTTTTCTCACTGCTACTAGTGAATGTAATGTAACACACATCCATACAATGCGCACCACCCCGTGATGTTTTTCTCACTCCTACTAGTGAATCTAATGTAACACACACCCATACAATGCGCACCACGCCGCGATGTTTTTCAGAAACGTATCCTAAATTGCCACTGCATGTTCCCTTACTTCCCCATGCTGACCACCCCGTGGTGCTTTTCTCCATCCTACATTGCCAATCACTGCCTATCCTAATTCAGACCCTCCGATTCACATCACCCCGTGATGTTTTTCTCACTCCTACTAGTGAATGTAATGTAACACACACCCATACAATGAGCACCACCCCGTGATGTTTTTCTCACTCCTACTAGTGAATGTAATGTAACACACACCCATACAATGCGCACCACCCCGTGATGTTTTTCTCACTCCTACTAGTGAATGTAATGTAACACACACCCATACAATGCCCACCACCCCGTGATGTTTTTCTCACTCCTACTAGTGAATGTAATGTAACACACACCCATACAATGCGCACCACCCCGTGATGTTTTTCTCACTCCTACTAGTGAATGTAATGTAACACACACCCATACATTGCGCACCACCCCGTGATGTTTTTCTCACTCCTACTAGTGAATGTAATGTAACACACACCCATACAATGCGCACCACCCAGTGATGTTTTCCTCACTCCTACTAGTGAATCTAATGTAACACACACCCATACAAGGCGCACCACCCCGCGTTGTTTTTCAGAAACCTATCCTACATTGCCACTGGATGTTCCCTGACCTCGCCACGCTGACCACCCCGTGGTGCTTTTCTCCATCCCACATTGCCGCTCACTGCCTATCCTAATTCAGACCCTCCGATTCACAACACCCCGTGATGTTTTTCTCACTCCTACTAGTGAATGTAATGCAACACACATCCATACAATGCGCACCACCCCGTGATGTTTTTCTCACTCCTTCTAGTGAATGTAATGTAACACACACACATACAATGCGCACCACCCCGTGATGTTTTTCTCACTCCTACTAGTGAATGTAATATAACACACACCCATACAATGCGCACCACCCCGTGATGTTTTTCTCACTCCTACTAGTGAATCTAATGTAACACACACCCATACAATGCGCACCACCCCGCGATGTTTTTCAGAAACCTATCCTACATTGCCACTGCATGTTCCCTGACCTCCCCATGCTGACCACCCCGTGGTGCTTTTCTCCATCCTACATTGCCACACACTGCCTATGCTAATTCAGACCCTCCGATTCACAGCACCCCGTGATGTTTTTCTCACTCCTATTAGTGAATCTAATGTAACACACACCCATACAATGCCCACCACCCCGCGATGTTTTTCAGAAACGTATCCTAAATTGCCACTGCATGTTCCCTTACCTCCCCATGCTGAACACCCCGCGGTGCTTTTCTCAATCCTACATTGCCAATCACTTCCTATCCTAATTCAGACCCTCCGATTCACACCACCCCGTGATGTTTTTCTCACTCCTAGTAGTGAATGTAATGTAACACACACCCATACAATGCGCACCACCCCGTGATGTTTTTCTCACTCCTACTAGAGAATGTAATGTAACACACACCCATACAATGCGCACCACACCGTGATGTTTTTCTCACTCCTACTAGTGAATGTAATGTAACACACACCCATACAATGCGCACCACCCCGTGATGTTTTTCTCACTCCTACTAGAGAATGTAATGTAACACACACCCATACAATGCGCACCACCCCGTGATGTTTTTTTTACTCCTACTAGTGAATGTAATGTAACACACACCCATACAATGCGCACCACACCGTGATGTTTTTCTCACTCCTACTAGTGAATGTAATGTAACACACACCCATACAATGCGCACCACCCCGTGATGTTTTTCTCACTCCTACTAGTGAATCTAATGTAACACACACCCATACAATGCGCACCACCCCGTGATGTTTTTCTCACTCCTACTAGAGAATGTAATGTAACACACACCCATACAATGCGCACCACCCCGTGATGTTTTTTTTACTCCTACTAGTGAATGTAATGTAACACACACCCATACAATGCGCACCACCCCGTGATGTTTTTCTCACTCCTACTTGTGAATGTAATGTAACACACACCCATACAATGCGCACCACCCCGTGATGTTTTTCTCACTCCTACTAGTGAATCTAATGTAACACACACCCATACAATGCGCACCACCCCACGATATTTTTCAGAAACCTATCCTACGTTTCCACTGCATGTTCCCTGACCTCCCCATGCTGACCACACCGCGGTGCTTTTCTCCATCCTACATTGCCACTCACTGCCTATCCTAATTCAGACCCTCCAATTAACACCACCCCGTGATGTTTTTCTCACTCCTAGTAGTGAATGTAATGTAACACACACCCATACAATGCGCAAAACCCCGTGATGTTTTTCTTACTCCTACTAGTGAATGTAATGTAACACACACCCATACAATGCGCACCACCCCGTGATGTTTTTCTCACTCCTACTAGTGAATGTAATGTAACACACACCCATACAATGCGCACCACCCAGTGATGTTTTCCTCACTCCTACTAGTGAATCTAATGTAACACACACCCATACAAGGCGCACCACCCCGCGATGTTTTTCAGAAACCTATCCTACATTGCCACTGCATGTTCCCTGACCTCCCCATGCTGACCACCCCGCCGTGCTTTTCTCCATCCTACATTGCCCCTCAATGCCTATCCTAATTCAGACCATCCGATTCACACCACCCCGTGATGTTTTTCTCACTTCTAGTAGTGAATGTAATGTAACACACACCCATACAATGCGAACCACCCCGTGATGTTTTCCTCACACCTACTAGTGAATGTAATGTAACACACACCCATACAATGCGCACCACCCCGTGCTGTTTTTCTCACTGCTACTAGTGAATGTAATGTAACACACACCCATACAATGCGCACCACCCCGTGATGTTTTTCTCACTCCTATTAGTGAATGTAATGTAACACACACCCATACAATGCGCATCGCCCCGTGATGTTTTTCTCACTCCTACTAGTGAATCTAATGTAACACACACCCATACAATGCGCACCACCCCGTGATGTTTTTCAGAAACCTATCCTACATTGCCACTGCATGTTCCCTGACCTCCCCATGCTGACCACCCCGTGGTGCTTTTCTCCATCCTACATTGCCAATCACTGCCTATCCTAATTCAGACCCTCCGATTCACACCACCCCGTGATGTTTTTCTCACTCCTACTAGTGAATGTAATGTAACACACACCCATACAATGAGCACCACCCCGTGATGTTTTTCTCACTCCTACGAGTGAATGTAATGTAACACACCCCCATACAATGCGCACCACCCCGTGATGTTTTTCTCACTCCTACTAGTGAATGTAATGTAACACACACCCATACAATGCGCACCACCCCGTGATGTTTTTCTCACTCCTACTAGTGAATGTAATGTAACACACACCCATACATTGCGCACCACCCCGTGATGTTTTTCTCACTCCTACTAGTGAATGTAATGTAACACACACCCATACAATGCGCACCACCCAGTGATGTTTTCCTCACTCCTACTAGTGAATCTAATGTAACACACACCCATACAAGGCGCACCACCCCGCGTTGTTTTTCAGAAACCTATCCTACATTGCCACTGGATGTTCCCTGACCTCCCCACGCTGACCACCCCGCGGTGCTTTTCTCCATCCTACACTGCCACTCACTGCCTATCCTAATTCAGACCATCCGATTCACACCACCCCGTAATGTTTTTCTCACTCCTAGTAGTGAATGTAATGTAACACACACCCATACAATGCGCACCACCCCGTGATGTTTTCCTCACTCCTACTAGTGAATGTAATGTAACACACACCCATACAATGCGCACCACCCCGTGATGTTTTTCTCACTCCTATTAGTGAATGTAATGTAACACACACCCATACAATGCGCACCGCCCCGTGATGTTTTTCTCACTCCTACTAGTGAATCTAATGTAACACACACCCATAAAATGCGCACCACCCCGCGATGTTTTTCAGAAACCTATCCTACATTGCCACTGCATGTTCCCTGACCTCCCCATGCTGACCACCCTGCGGTGCTTTTCTCCATCCCACATTGCCGCTCACTGCCTATCCTAATTCAGACCCTCCGATTCACAACACCCCGTGATGTTTTTCTCACTCCTACTAGTGAATGTAATGCAACACACATCCATACAATGCGCACCACCCCGTGATGTTTTTCTCACTCCTTCTAGTGAATGTAATGTAACACACACACATACAATGCGCACCACCCCGTGATGTTTTTCTCACTCCTACTAGTGAATGTAATGTAACACACACCCATACAATGCGCACCACCCCGTGATGTTTTTCTCACTCCTACTAGTGAATCTAATGTAACACACACCCATACAATGCGCACCACCACGCGATGTTTTTCAGAAACCTATCCTACATTGCCACTGCATGTTCCCTGACCTCCCCATGCTGACCACCCCGCGGTTCTTTTCTCCATCCTACATTGCCACTCACTGCCTATCCTAATTCAGACCCTCCAATTCACACCACCCCGTGATGTTTTTCTCACTCCTAGTAGTGAATGTAATGTAACACACACACATACAATGCGCACCACCCCGTGATGTTTTTCTTACTCCTACTAGTGAATGTAATGTAACACACACCCATACAATGCGCACCACCCCGTGATGTTTTTCTCACTCCTACTAGTGAATGTAATGTAACACACACCCATACAATGCGCACCACCCAGTGATGTTTTCCTCACTCCTACTAGTGAATCTAATGTAACACACACCCATACAAGGCGCACCACCCCGCGATGTTTTTCAGAAACCTATCCTACATTGCCACTGCATGTTCCCTGACCTCCCCATGCTGACCACCCCGCCGTGCTTTTCTCCATCCTACATTGCCCCTCAATGCCTATCCTAATTCAGACCATCCGATTCACACCACCCCGTGATGTTTTTCTCACTTCTAGTAGTGAATGTAATGTAACACACACCCATACAATGCGAACCACCCCGTGATGTTTTCCTCACACCTACTAGTGAATGTAATGTAACACACACCCATACAATGCGCACCACCCCGTGCTGTTTTTCTCACTGCTACTAGTGAATGTAATGTAACACACACCCATACAATGCGCACCACCCCGTGATGTTTTTCTCACTCCTATTAGTGAATGTAATGTAACACACACCCATAAAATGCGCATCGCCCCGTGATGTTTTTCTCACTCCTACTGGTGAATCTAATGTAACACACACCCATACAATGCGCACCACCCCGCGATGTTTTTCAGAAACCTATCCTACATTGCCACTGCATGTTCCCTGACCTCCCCATGCTGACCACCCCGCAGTTCTTTTCTCCATCCTACATTGCCACTCACTGCCTATCCTAATTCAGACCCTCCGATTCACACCACCCCGTGATGTTTTTCTCACTCCTAGTAGTGAATGTAATGTAACGCACACCCATACAATGCGCACCACCCCGTGCTGTTTTTCTCACTGCTACTAGTGAATGTAATGTAACACACATCCATACAATGCGCACCACCCCGTGATGTTTTTCTCACTCCTACTAGTGAATCTAATGTAACACACACCCATACAATGCGCACCACGCCGCGATGTTTTTCAGAAACGTATCCTAAATTGCCACTGCATGTTCCCTTACTTCCCCATGCTGACCACCCCGTGGTGCTTTTCTCCATCCTACATTGCCAATCACTGCCTATCCTAATTCAGACCCTCCGATTCACACCACCCCGTGATGTTTTTCTCACTCCTACTAGTGAATGTAATGTAACACACACCCATACAATGAGCACCACCCCGTGATGTTTTTCTCACTCCTACTAGTGAATGTAATGTAACACACACCCATACAATGCGCACCACCCCGTGATGTTTTTCTCACTCCTACTAGTGAATGTAATGTAACACACACCCATACAATGCCCAACACCCCGTGATGTTTTTCTCACTCCTACTAGTGAATGTAATGTAACACACACCCATACAATGCGCACCACCCCGTGATGTTTTTCTCACTCCTACTAGTGAATGTAATGTAACACACACCCATACATTGCGCACCACCCCGTGATGTTTTTCTCACTCCTACTAGTGAATGTAATGTAACACACACCCATACAATGCGCACCACCCAGTGATGTTTTCCTCACTCCTACTAGTGAATCTAATGTAACACACACCCATACAAGGCGCACCAACCCGCGTTGTTTTTCAGAAACCTATCCTACATTGCCACTGGATGTTCCCTGACCTCCCCACGCTGACCACCCCGTGGTGCTTTTCTCCATCCTACACTGCCACTCACTGCCTATCCTAATTCAGACCATCCGATTCACACCACCCCGTGATGTTTTTCTCACTCCTAGTAGTGAATGTAATGTAACACACACCCATACAATGCGCACCACCCCGTGATGTTTTCCTCACTCCTACTAGTGAATGTAATGTAACACACACCCATACAATGCGCACCACCCCGTGATGTTTTTCTCACTCCTATTAGTGAATGTAATGTAACACACACCCATACAATGCGCACCGCCCCGTGATGTTTTTCTCACTCCTACTAGTGAATCTAATGTAACACACACCCATAAAATGCGCACCACCCAGCGATGTTTTTCAGAAACCTATCCTACATTGCCACTGCATGTTCCCTGACCTCCCCATGCTGACCACCATGCGGTGCTTTTCTCCATCCCACATTGCCGCTCACTGCCTATCCTAATTCAGACCCTCCGATTCACAACACCCCGTGATGTTTTTCTCACTCCTACTAGTGAATGTAATGCAACACACATCCATACAATGCGCACCACCCCGTGATGTTTTTCTCACTCCTTCTAGTGAATGTAATGTAACACACACCCATACAATGCGCACCACCCCGTGATGTTTTTCTCACTCCTACTAGTGAATCTAATGTAACACACACCCATACAATGCGCACCACCCCGCGATGTTTTTCAGAAACCTATCCTACATTGCCACTGCATGTTCCCTGACCTCCCCATGCTGACCACCCCGCGGTGCTTTTCTCCATCCTACATTGCCAATCACTGCCTAGCCTAATTCAGACCCTCCGATTCACACCACCCCGTGACGTTTTTCTCACTCCTACTAGTGAATGTAATGTAACACACACCCATACAATGCGCACCACTCCGTGATGTTTTTCTCACTCCTACTAGTGAATCTAATGTAACACACACCCATAAAATGCGCACCACCCCGCGATGTTTTTCAGAAACGTATCCTAAATTGCCACTGCATGTTCCCTTACCTCCCCATGCTGACCACCCCGCGGTGCTTTTCTCCATCCTACATTGCCAATCACTGCCTAGCCTAATTCAGACCCTCCGATTCACACCACCCCGTGACGTTTTTCTCACTCCTACTAGTGAATGTAATGTAACACACACCCATACAATGCGCACCACCCCGTGATGTTTTTCTCACTCCTACTAGTGAATGTAATGTAACACACACCCATACAATGCGCACCACCCAGTGATGTTTTCCTCACTCCTACTAGTGAATCTAATGTAACACACACCCATACAAGGCGCACCACCCCGCGTTGTTTTTCAGAAACCTATCCTACATTGCCACTGGATGTTCCCTGACCTCCCCACGCTGACCACCCCGTGGTGCTTTTCTCCATCCTACACTGCCACTCACTGCCTATCCTAATTCAGACCATCCGATTCACACCACCCCGTGATGTTTTTCTCACTCCTAGTAGTGAATGTAATGTAACACACACCCATACAATGCGCAAAACCCCGTGATGTTTTTCTTACTCCTACTAGTGAATGTAATGTAACACACACCCATACAATGCGCACCACCCCGTGATGTTTTTCTCACTCCTACTAGTGAATGTAATGTAACACACACCCATACAATGCGCACCACCCAGTGATGTTTTCCTCACTCCTACTAGTGAATCTAATGTAACACACACCCATACAAGGCGCACCACCCCGCGATGTTTTTCAGAAACCTATCCTACATTGCCACTGCATGTTCCCTGACCTCCCCATGCTGACCACCCCGCCGTGCTTTTCTCCATCCTACATTGCCCCTCAATGCCTATCCTAATTCAGACCATCCGATTCACACCACCCCGTGATGTTTTTCTCACTTCTAGTAGTGAATGTAATGTAACACACACCCATACAATGCGAACCACCCCGTGATGTTTTCCTCACACCTACTAGTGAATGTAATGTAACACACACCCATACAATGCGCACCACCCCGTGCTGTTTTTCTCACTGCTACTAGTGAATGTAATGTAACACACACCCATACAATGCGCACCACCCCGTGATGTTTTTCTCACTCCTATTAGTGAATGTAATGTAACACACACCCATACAATGCGCATCGCCCCGTGATGTTTTTCTCACTCCTACTGGTGAATCTAATGTAACACACACCCATACAATGCGCACCACCCCGCGATGTTTTTCAGAAACCTATCCTACATTGCCACTGCATGTTCCCTGACCTCCCCATGCTGACCACCCCACAGTTCTTTTCTCCATCCTACATTGCCACTCACTGCCTATCCTAATTCAGACCCTCCGATTCACACCACCCCGTGATGTTTTTCTCACTCCTAGTAGTGAATGTAATGTAACGCACACCCATACAATGCGCACCACCCCGTGCTGTTTTTCTCACTGCTACTAGTGAATGTAATGTAACACACATCCATACAATGCGCACCACCCCGTGATGTTTTTCTCACTCCTACTAGTGAATCTAATGTAACACACACCCATACAATGCGCACCACGCCGCGATGTTTTTCAGAAACGTATCCTAAATTGCCACTGCATGTTCCCTTACTTCCCCATGCTGACCACCCCGTGGTGCTTTTCTCCATCCTACATTGCCAATCACTGCCTATCCTAATTCAGACCCTCCGATTCACACCACCCCGTGATGTTTTTCTCACTCCTACTAGTGAATGTAATGTAACACACACCCATACAATGAGCACCACCCCGTGATGTTTTTCTCACTCCTACTAGTGAATGTAATGTAACACACACCCATACAATGCGCACCACCCCGTGATGTTTTTCTCACTCCTACTAGTGAATGTAATGTAACACACACCCATACAATGCCCAACACCCCGTGATGTTTTTCTCACTCCTACTAGTGAATGTAATGTAACACACACCCATACAATGCGCACCACCCCGTGATGTTTTTCTCACTCCTACTAGTGAATGTAATGTAACACACACCCATACATTGCGCACCACCCCGTGATGTTTTTCTCACTCCTACTAGTGAATGTAATGTAACACACACCCATACAATGCGCACCACCCAGTGATGTTTTCCTCACTCCTACTAGTGAATCTAATGTAACACACACCCATACAAGGCGCACCAACCCGCGTTGTTTTTCAGAAACCTATCCTACATTGCCACTGGATGTTCCCTGACCTCCCCACGCTGACCACCCCGTGGTGCTTTTCTCCATCCTACACTGCCACTCACTGCCTATCCTAATTCAGACCATCCGATTCACACCACCCCGTGATGTTTTTCTCACTCCTAGTAGTGAATGTAATGTAACACACACCCATACAATGCGCACCACCCCGTGATGTTTTCCTCACTCCTACTAGTGAATGTAATGTAACACACACCCATACAATGCGCACCACCCCGTGATGTTTTTCTCACTCCTATTAGTGAATGTAATGTAACACACACCCATACAATGCGCACCGCCCCGTGATGTTTTTCTCACTCCTACTAGTGAATCTAATGTAACACACACCCATAAAATGCGCACCACCCCGCGATGTTTTTCAGAAACCTATCCTACATTGCCACTGCATGTTCCCTGACCTCCCCATGCTGACCACCCTGCGGTGCTTTTCTCCATCCCACATTGCCGCTCACTGCCTATCCTAATTCAGACCCTCCGATTCACAACACCCCGTGATGGTTTTCTCACTCCTACTAGTGAATGTAATGCAACACACATCCATACAATGCGCACCACCCCGTGATGTTTTTCTCACTCCTTCTAGTGAATGTAATGTAACACACACCCATACAATGCGCACCACCCCGTGATGTTTTTCTCACTCCTACTAGTGAATCTAATGTAACACACACCCATACAATGCGCACCACCCCGCGATGTTTTTCAGAAACCTATCCTACATTGCCACTGCATGTTCCCTGACCTCCCCATGCTGACCACCCCGCGGTGCTTTTCTCCATCCTACATTGCCAATCACTGCCTAGCCTAATTCAGACCCTCCGATTCACACCACCCCGTGACGTTTTTCTCACTCCTACTAGTGAATGTAATGTAACACACACCCATACAATGCGCACCACTCCGTGATGTTTTTCTCACTCCTACTAGTGAATCTAATGTAACACACACCCATAAAATGCGCACCACCCCGCGATGTTTTTCAGAAACGTATCCTAAATTGCCACTGCATGTTCCCTTACCTCCCCATGCTGACCACCCCGCGGTGCTTTTCTCCATCCTACATTGCCAATCACTGCCTAGCCTAATTCAGACCCTCCGATTCACACCACCCCGTGACGTTTTTCTCACTCCTACTAGTGAATGTAATGTAACACACACCCATACAATGCGCACCACCCCGTGATGTTTTTCTCACTCCTACTAGTGAATGTAATGTAACACACACCCATACAATGCGCACCACTCCGTGATGTTTTTCTCACTCCTACTAGTGAATGTAATGTAACACACACCCATACAATGCGCACCACCCCGTGATATTTTTCTCACTCCTAATAGTGAATGTAATGTAAGACACACCCATACAATGCGCACCTCCCCGTGATGTGTTTCTCACTCCTACTAGTGAATGTAATGTAACACACACCCATACAATGCGCACCAGCCCGTGATGTTTTTCTCACTCCTATTAGAGAATGTAATGTAACACACACCCATACAATGCGCACCACCCCGTGATGTTTTTCTCACTCCTACTAGTGAATGTACTGTAACACACACCCATACATTGCGCACCACCCCGTGATGTTTTTCTCACTCCTACTAGTGATTCTAATGTAACACACACCCATACAATGCGCACCACCCCGCGATGTTTTTCAGAAACCTATCCTACATTGCCACTGCATGTTCCCTGACCTCCCCACGCTGACCACCCCGCGGTGCTTTTCTCCATCCTACATTGCCACTCACTGCCTATCCTAATTCAGACCATCCGATTCACACCACCCCGTGATGTTTTTCTCACTCCTAGTTGTGAATGTAATGTAACACACACCCATACAATGCGCACCACCCCGCGAAGTTTTTCTCACTCCTACTAGTGAATGTAATGTAACACACACCCATACAATGCGCACCAGCCCGTGATGTTTTTCTCACTCCTACTAGTGAATGTAATGTAACACACACCCATACAATACGCACCACCCCGTTATGTTTTTCTCAATCCTATTAGTGAATGTAATGTAACACACACCCATACAATGCGCACCACCCCGTGATGTTTTTCTCACTCCTACTAGTGAATCTAATATAACACACACCCATACAATGCGCACCACCCCGCGATGTTTTTCAGAAACCTATCCTACATTGCCACTGCATGTTCCCTGACCTCCCCATGCTGACCACCCCGCGGTGCTTTTCTCCATCCTACATTGCCACTCACTGCCTATCCTAATTCAGACCCTCCGATTCACACCACCCCGTGATGTTTTTCTCACTCCTACTAGTGAATGTAATGTAACACACACCCATACAATGCGCACCACCCCGTGATGTTTTTCTCACTCCTACTAGTGAATCTAATGTAACTCACACCCATAAAATGCGCACCACCCCGCGATGTTTTTCAGAAACGTATCCTAAATTGCCACTGCATGTTCCCTTACCTCCCCATGCTGACCACCCCGCGGTGCTTTTCTCCATCCTACATTGCCAATCACTGCCTAGCCTAATTCAGACCCTCCGATTCACACCACCCCGTGATGTTTTTCTCACTCCTACTAGTGAATGTAATGTAACACACACCCATACAATGCGCACCACCCCGTGATGTTTTTCTCACTCCTACTAGTGAATGTAATGTAACACACACCCATACAATGCGCACCACCCCGTGATGTTTTTCTCACTCCTACTAGTGAATGTAATGTAACACACACCCATACAATGCGCACCACCCCGTGATGTTTTTCTCACTCCTAATAGTGAATGTAATGTAAGACACACCCATACAATGCGCACCTCCCCGTGATGTTTTTCTCACTCCTACTAGTGAATGTAATGTAACACACACCCATACAATGCGCACCACCCCGTGATGTTTTTCTCACTCCTATTAGAGAATGTAATGTAACACACACCCATACAATGCGCACCAAACCCTTGATGTTTTTCTCACTCCTACTAGTGAATGTAATGTAACACACACCCATACAATGCGCACCACCCCGTGATGTTTTTCTCACTCCTACTAGTGATTCTAATATAACACACACCCATACAATGCGCACCACCCCGCGATGTTTTTCAGAAACCTATCCTACATTGCCACTACATGTTCCCTGACCTCCCCATGCTGACCACACCGCGGTGCTTTTCTCCATCCTACATTGCCACTCACTGCCTATCCTAATTCAGACCCTCCAATTCACACCACCCCGTGATGTTTTTCTCACTCCTAGTAGTGAATGTAATGTATCACACACCCATACAATGCGCACCACCCCGTGATGTTTTTCTCACTCCTACTAGTGAATGTAATGTAACACACACCAATACATTGCGCACCACCCCGTGATGTTTTTCTCACTCCTACTAGTGAATGTATTGTAACTCACACCCATACAATGCGCAATACCCCGTGATGTTTTTCTCACTCCTAATATTGAATGTAATGTAACACACACCCATACAATGCGCACCACCTCGCGATGTTTTTCAGAAGCCTATCCTACATTGCCATTGCATGTTCCCTGACCTCCCCACGCTGACCACCCCGCGGTGCTTTTCTCCATCCTACATTGCCAATCACTGCCTATCCTAATTCAGACCATCCGATTCACAAAACCCCGTGATGTTTTTCTCACTCCTAGTAGTGAATGTAATGTAACACACACCCATACAATGCGCACCACCCCGTGATGTTTCTCTCACTCCTACTAGTGAATGTAATGTAACACACACCCATACAATGCGCACCACCCCGTGATGTTTTTCTCACTCCTACTAGTGAATGTAATGTAACACACACCCATACAATGCACACCACCCCGTGATGTTTTTCTCACTCCTACTAGTGAATGTAATGTAACACACACCCATACAATGCGCACCACCCCGTGATGTTTTTCTCACTCCTACTAGTGAATGTAATGTAACACACACCCATACAATGCGCACCACCCCGTGATGTTTTTCTCACTCCTATTAGAGAATGTAATGTAACACACACCCATACAATGCGCACCACCCCGTGATGTTTTTCTCACTCCTACTATTGAATGTAATGTAACACACACCCATACAATGAGCACCACCCCGTGATGTTTTTCTCACTCCTACTTGTGATTCTAATGTAACACACACCCATACAATGCGCACCACCCCGCGATGTTTTTCAGAAACCTATCCTACATTGCCACTGCATGTTCCCTGACCTCCCCATGCTGACCACCCCGCGGTGCTTTTCTCCATCCTACATTGCCACTCACTGCCTATCCTAATTCAGACCCTCCAATTCACACCACCGCGTGATGTTTTTCTCACTCCTAGTAGTGAATGTAATGTAACACACACCCATACAATCCGCACAACCCCGTGATGTTTTTCTCACTCCTACTAGTGAATGTAATGTAACACACACCCATACAATGCGCACCACCCCGTGATGTTTTTCTCACTCCTACTAGTGAATGTAATGTAACACACACCCATACAATGCGCACCACCACGCGATGTTTTTCTCACTCCTTCTAGTGAATGTAATGTAACACACACCCATACAATGCGCACCACCCCGTGATGTTTTTCTCACTCCTACTAGTGAATGTAATGTAACACACACCCATACAATGCGCAACACCCCGTGATGTTTTTCTCACTCCTAGTAGTGAATGTAATGTAACACACACCCATACAATGCGGACCACCCAGTGATGTTTTTCTCACTCCTACTAGTGAATCTAATGTAACACACACCCATACAATGCGCACCACCCCGCGAGGTTTTTCAGAAACGTATCCTAAATTGCCACTGCATGTTCCCTGACCTCCCCATGCTCACAAACCCGCGGTGCTTTTCTCCCTCCTACATTGCCAATCACTGCCTATCCTAATTCAGACCCTCCGATTCACACCACCCTGTGATGTTATTCTCACTCCTACTAGTGAATGTAATGTAACACACACCCATACAATGCGCACCACCCCGTGATGTTTTTCTCACTCCTACTAGTGAATGTAATGTAACACACACCCATACATTGCGCACCACCCCGCGATGTTTTTCAGAAACCTATCCTCCATTGCCACTGCATGTTCCCTGACCTCCCCATGCTGACCACCCCGCGGTGCTTTTCTCCATCCTACATTGCCACTCACTGCCTATCCTAATTCAGACCCTCCGATTCACACCACCCCATGATGTTTTTCTCACTCCTACTAGTGAATGTAATGTAACACACACCCATACAATGCGCACCACCCCGTGATGTTTTTCTCATTCCTACTAGTGGATGTAATGTAACACACACCTATACAATGCGCACCACCCCGTGATGTTTTTCTCACTCCTACTGTTGAATGTAATGTAACACACACGCATACAATGCGCACCACCCAGTGATGTTTTTCTCACTCCTACTAGTGAATGTAATGTAACACACACCCATACAATGCGCACCACCCCGTGATGTTTTTCTCACTCCTACTAGTGAATGTAATGTAACACACACCCATACAATGCGCACCACCCTTTGATGTTTTTCTCACTCCTATTAGAGAATGTAATGTAACACACACCCATACAATGCGCACCACCCCGTGATGTTTTTCTCACTCCTACTAGTGAATCTAATGTAACACACACCCATACAATGCGCACCACACCGTGATGTTTTTCTCACTCCTACTAGTGAATGTAATGTAACACACACCCATACAATGCGCACCACCCCTTGATGTTTTTCTAACTCTTATTAGAGAATGTAATGTAACACACACCCATACAATGCGCACCACCCCGTGATGTTTTTTTCACTCCTACTAGTGAATCTAATGTAACACACACCCATACAATGCGCACCACCCCGCGATGTTTTTCAGAAACCTATCCTACATTGCCACTGCATGTTCCCTGACCTCCCCATGCTGACCACCCCGCGGTGCTTTGCTCCAACCTACATTGCCACTCCCTGCCTATCTTAATTCAGACCCTCCGATTCACACCACCCCGTGATGTTTTTCTCACTCCTAGTAGTGAATGTAATGTAACACACACCCATACAATGCGCACCACCCCGTGATGTTTTTCCCACTCCTACTAGTGAATGTAATGTAACACACACCCATACAATGCGCACCACCCCGCGATTTTTTTCAGAAACCTATCCTACATTGCCACTGCATGTTCCCTGACCTCCCCATGCTGACCACCCCGCGGTGCTTTTCTCCATCCTACATTGCCACTCACTGCCTATCCTAATTCAGACACTCCGATTCACACCACCCCGTGATGTTTTTCTCACTCCTAGTAGTGAATGTAATGTAACACACACCCATACAATGCGCACCACCCCGTGATGTTTTTCTCACTCCTACTAGTGAATGTAATGTAACACACACCCATACAATGCGCACCACCCGTGATGTTTTTCTCACTCCTACTAGTGAATGTAATTTAACACACACCCATACAATGCGCACCACCCCGCGATGTTTTTCAGAAAACTATCCTACATTGCCACTGCATGTTCCCTGACCTCCCCATGCTGACAATCCCCCGGTGCTTTTCTCCATCCTACATTGCCACTCACTGCCTATCCTAATTCTGACCCTCCGATTCACACCACCCCGTGATATATTTCTCACTCCTAGTAGTGAATGTAATGTAACACACACCCATACAATGCGCACCACCCAGTGATGTTTTTCTCACACCTACTAGTGAATGTAATGTAACACACACCCATACAATGCGCACCACCCCGTGATGTTTTTCTCACTCCTACTAGTGAATGTAATATAACACACACCCATACAATGCGCACCACCCCGTGATGTTTTTCCCACTCCTACTAGTGAATCTAATGTATCACACACCCATACAATGCGCACCACCCCGCGACGTGTTTCAGAAACCTATCCTACATTGCCACTGCATGTTCCCTGACCTCCCCATGCTGACCACACCGCGGTGCTTTTCTCCATCCTGCATTGCCACTCACTGCCTATCCTAATTCAGACCCTCCAATTCACATCACCCCGTGATGTTTTTCTCACTCCTAGTAGTGAATGTAATGTAACACACACCAATAGAATGCTCACCACTCCGTGATGTTTTTCTCAGTCCTACTAGTGAATGTAATGTAACACAGACCCATGCAATGCACACCACCCCGTGATGTTTTTCTCACTCCTACTAGTGAATCTAATGTAACACACACCCATACAATGCGCACCACCCCGCGATGTTTTTCAGAAACCTATCCTACATTGCCACTGCATGTTCCCTGACCTCCCCATGCTGACCACACCGCGGTGCTTTTCTCCATCCTACATTGCCACTCACTCCCTATCCTTATTCAGACCCTCTGATTAACAACACCCCGTGATGTTTTTCTCACTCCTACTAGTGAATGTAATGAAACAAACACCCATACAATGTGCACCACCCCGTGATGTTTTTCTCACTCCTACTAGTGAATGTAATGTAACACACACCCATACAATGCGCACCACCCCGTGATGTTTTTCTCACTCCTACTAGTGAATGTAATGTAACACAAACCCATACAATGCGCACCACCCAGTGATGTTTTTCAAACTCCTACTAGTGAATCTAATGTAACACACACCCATACAATGCGCACCACCCCGCGATGTTTTTCAGAAACCTATCCTACATTGCCACTGCATGTTCCCTGACCTCCCCACGCTGATCACCCCGCGGTGCTTTTCTCCATCCTACATTGCCACTCACTGCCGATCCTAATTCAGACCATCCGATTCACACCACCCCGTGATGTTTTTCTCACTCCTAGTAGTGAATGTCATGTAACACACACCCATACAATGCGCACCACCCCGCGATGTTTTTCTCACTCCTACTAGTGAATGTAATGTAACACACCCCCATACAATGCGCACCACCCCGTGATGTTTTTCTCACTCATACTAGTGAATGTAATGTAACACACACCCATACAATGCGCACCACCCAGTGATGTTTTTCTCACTCCTACTAGTGAATGTAATGTAACACACACCCATACAATGCGCACCACCCCGTTATGTTTTTCTCACTCCTACTAGTGAATGTAATGTAACACACACCCATACAATGCGCACCACCCCTTGATGTTTTTCTCACTCCTATTAGAGAATGTAATGTAACACACACCCATACAATGCGCACCACCCCGTGATGTTTTTCTCACTCCTACTAGTGAATCTAATGTAACACACACCCATACAATGCACACCACCCCGCGATGTTTTTCAGAAACCTATCCTACATTGCCACTGCATGTTCCCTGACCTCCCCATGCTGACCACCCCGCGGTGCTTTTCTCCAACCTACATTGCCACTCACTGCCTATCTTAATTCAGACCCTCCGATTCACACCACCCCGTGATGTTTTTCTCACTCCTAGTAGTGAATGTAATGTAACACACACCCATACAATGCGCACCACCCCGTGATGTTTTTCTCACTCCTACTAGTGAATGTAATGTAACACACACCCATACAATGCGCACCACCCCGCGATGTTTTTCAGAAACCTATCCTACATTGCCACTGCATGTTCCCTGACCTCCCCATGCTGACCACACCGCGGTGCTTTTCTCCATCCTACATTGCCACTCACTCCCTATCCTTATTCAGACCCTCTGATTAACAACACCCCGTGATGTTTTTCTCACTCCTACTAGTGAATGTAATGAAACACACACCCATACAATGTGCACCACCCCGTGATGTTTTTCTCACTCCTACTAGTGAATGTAATGTAACACACACCCATACAATGCGCACCACCCAGTGATGTTTTTCAAACTCCTACTAGTGAATCTAATGTAACACACACCCATACAATGCGCACCACCCCGCGATGTTTTTCAGAAACCTATCCTACATTGCCACTGCATGTTCCCTGACCTCCCCACGCTGAACACCCCGCGGTGCTTTTCTCCATCCTACATTGCCACTCACTGCCTATCCTAATTCAGACCATCCGATTCACACCACCCCGTGATGTTTTTCTCACTCCTAGTAGTGAATGTAATGTAACACACACCCATACAATGCGCACCACCCCGCGATGTTTTTCTCACTCCTACTAGTGAATGTAATGTAACACACACCCATACAATGCGCACCACCCCGTGATGTTTTTCTCACTCCTACTAGTGAATGTAATGTAACACACACCCATACAATGCGCACCAGCCCGTGATGTTTTTCTCACTCCTACTAGTGAATGTAATGTAACACACACCCATACAATGCGCACCACCCCGTGATGTTTTTCTCAATCCTATTAGTGAATGTAATGTAACACACACCCATAAAATGCGCACCACCACGTGATGTTTTTCTCACTCCTACTAGTGAATCTAATGTAACACACACCCATACAATGCGCACCACCCCGTGATGTTTTTCTCAATCCTACTAGTGAATGTAATGTAACACACACCCATACAATGTGCAGCACCCTGTGATGTTTTTCTCACTCCTACTAGTGAATCTAATGTAACACACACCCATAAAATGCGCACCACCCCGCGATGTTTTTCAGAAACGTATCCTAAATTGCCACTGCATGTTCCCTTACCTCCCCATGCTGACCACCCCGCGGTGCTTTTCTCCATCCTACATTGCCAATCACTGCCTATCCTAATTCCGACCCTCCGATTCACACCACCCCGTGATGTTTTTCTCACTCCTACTAGTGAATGTAATGTAACACACACCCATACAATGCGCACCACCCCGCGATGTTTTTCAGAAACGTATCCTAAATTGCCACTGCATGTTCCCTTACGTCCCCATGCTGACCACCCCGCGGTGCTTTTCTCCATCCTACATTGCCAGTCACTGCCTATCCTAATTCAGACCCTCCGATTCACACCACCCCGTGATGTTTTTCTCACTCCTACTAGTGAATGTAATGTAACACACACCCATACAATGCGCACCACCCCGCGATGTTTTTCAGAAACGTATCCTAAATTGCCACTGCATGTTCCCTGACCTCCCCATGCTGACCACCCGCGGTGCTTTTCTCCCTCCTACATTGCCAATCACTGCCTATCCTAATTCAGACCCTCCGATTCACAACACCCTGTGATGTTATTCTCACTCCTACTAGTGAATGTAATGTAACACACACCCATACAATGCGCACCACCCCGTGATGTTTTTCTCACTCCTACTAGTGAATGTAATGTAAAACACACCCATAAATTGCGCACCACCCCGCGATGTTTTTCAGAAACCTATCCTACATTGCCACTGCATGTTCACTGACCTCCACATGCTGACCACCCCGCGGTGCTTTTCTCCATCCTACATTGCCACTCACTGCCTATCCTAATTCAGACACTCCGATTCACACCACCCCGTGATGTTTTTCTCACTCCTTGTAGTGAATGTAATGTAACACACACCCATACAATGCGCACCACCACGTGATGTTTTTCTCACTCCTACTAGTGGATGTAATGTAACACACACCCATACAATTCGCACCACCGCGTGATGTTTTTCTCACTCATACTAGTGAATGTAATGTAACACACACCCATACAATGCGCACCACCCCGTGATGTTTTTCTCACTCCTACTAGTGAATCTAATGTAACACACACCCATACAATGCGCACCACCTCGTGATGTTTTTCTCACTCCTACTAGTGAATGTAATGTAACACACACCCATACAATGCGCACCACCACGCGATTTTTTTCAGAAACCTATCCTACATTGCCACTGCATGTTCCCTGACCTCCCAATGCTGACCACCCCGCGGTGCTTTTCTCCATCCTACATTGCCACTCACTGCCTATCCTAATTCAGACCCTCCGATTCACACCACCCCGTGATGTTTTTCTCACTCCTACTAGTGAATGTAATGTAACACACACCCATACAATGCGCACCACCCCGTGATGTTTTTCTCATTCCTACTAGTGGATGTAATGTAACACACACCCATACAATGCGCACCACCCCGTGATGTTTTTCTCACTCCTACTAGTGAATGTAATGTAACACACACCCATACAATGCGCACCACCCAGTGATGTTTTTCTCACTCCTACTAGTGAATGTAATGTAACACACACCCATACAATGCGCACCACCCCGTGATGTTTTTCTCACTCCTACTAGTGAATGTAATGTAACACACACCCATACAATGCGCACCACCCCTTGATGTTTTTCTCACTCCTATTAGAGAATGTAATGTAACACACACCCATACAATGCGCACCACCTCGTGATGTTTTTCTCACTCCTACTAGTGAATCTAATGTAACACACACCCATAAAATGCACACCACCCCGCGATGTTTTTCAGAAACCTATCCTACATTGCCACTGCATGTTCCCTGACCTCCCCATGCTGACCTCCCCGCGGTGCTTTTCTCCAACCTACATTGCCACTCACTGCCTATCTTAATTCAGACCCTCCGATTCAGACCACCCCGTGATGTTTTTCTCACTCCTAGTAGTGAATGTAATGTAACACACACCCATACAATGCGCACCACCCCGTGATGTTTTTCTCACTCCTACTAGTGAATGTAATGTAACACACACCCATACAATGCGCACCACCCCGCGATGTTTTTCAGAAACCTATCCTACATTGCCAGTGCCTGTTCCCTGACCTCCCCATGCTGACCACCCCGCGGTGCTTTTCTCCATCCTACATTGCCACTCACTGCCTATCCTAATTCAGACACTCCGATTCACACCACCCCGTGATGTTTTTCTCACTCCTAGTAGTGAATGTTATGTAACACACACCCATACAATGCGCACCACCCCGTGATGTTTTTCTCACTCCTACTAGTGAATCTAATGTAACACACACCCATACAATGCGCACCACCCCGTGATGTTTTTCTCACTCCTACTAGTGAATGTAATGTAACAAACACCCATACAATGCGCACCACCCGTGATGTTTTTCTCACTCCTACTAGTGAATGTAATGTAACACACACCCATACAATGCGCACCACCCCGCGATGTTTTTCAGAAAACTATCCTACGTTGCCACTGCATGTTCCCTGACCTCCCCATGCTGACAACCCCCCGGTGCTTTTCTCCATCCTACATTGCCACTCACTGCCTATCCTAATTCTGACCCTCCGATTCACACGACCCCGTGATATATTTCTCACTCCTAGTAGTGAATGTAATATAACACACACCCATACAATGCGCACCACCCCGTGATGTTTTTCTCACTCCTACTAGTGAATGTAATGTAACACACACCCATACAATGCGCGCCACCCCGTGATGTTTTTCTCACTCCTACTAGTGAATGTAATGTAACACACACCCATACAATGCGCACCACCCCGTGATGTTTTTCCCACTCGTACTAGTGAATCTGATGTATCACACACCCATACAATGCGCACCACCCCGCGACATGTTTCAGAAACCTATCCTACATTGCCACTGCATGTTCCCTGACTTCCCCATGCTGACCACACCGTGGTGCTTTTCTCCATCCTGCATTGCCACTCACTGCCTATCCTAATTCAGACCCTCCAATTCACATCACCCCGTGATGTTTTTCTCACTCCTAGTAGTGAATGTAATGTAATACACACCAATAGAATGCTCACCACTCCGTGATGTTTTTCTCAGTCCTACTAGTGAATGTAATGTAACACACACCATACAATGCGCACCACCCCGCGATGTTTTTCAGAAACCTATCCTACATTGCCACTGCATGTTCCCTGACCTCCCCATGCTGACCACACCGCGGTGCTTTTCTCCATCCTACATTGCCACTCACTGCCTATCCTAATTCAGACCCTCCGATTCACACCACCCCGTGATGTTTTTCTCACTCCTACTAGTGAATGTAATGAAACACACACCCATACAATGTGCACCACCCCGTGATGTTTTTCTCACTCCTACTAGTGAACGTAATGTAACACACACCCATACAATGTGCACCACCCCGTGATGTTTTTCTCACTCCTACTAGTGAATGTAATGTAACACACACCCATACAATGCGCACCACCCAGTGATGTTTTTCTCACTCCTACTAGTGAATCTAATGTAACACACACCCATACAATGCGCACCACCCCGCGATGTTTTTCAGAAACCTATCCTACATTGCCACTGCATGTTCCCTGATCTCCCCACGCTGACTACCCCGCGGTGCTTTTCTCCATCCTACATTGCCACTCACTGCCTATCCTAATTCAGACCATCCGATTCACACCACCCCGTGATGTTTTTCTCACTCCTAGAAGTGAAGGTAATGTAACACACACCCATACAATGCGCACCACCCCGCGATGTTTTTCTCACTCCTACTAGTGAATGTAATGTACACACACCCATACAATGCGCACCCACCCGTGATGTTTTTCTCACTCCTACTAGTGAATGTAATGTAACACACACCCATACAATGCGCACCAGCCCGTGATGTTTTACTCACTCCTACTAGTGAATGTAATGTAACACACCCACAATGCGCACCACCCCGTGATGTTTTTCTCAATCCTATTAGTGAATGTAATGTAACACACACCCATACAATGCGCACCACCCCGTGATATTTTTCTCACTCCTACTAGTGAATCTAATGTAACACACACCCATACAATGCGCACCACCCCGCGATGTTTTTCAGAAACCTATCCTACATTGCCACTGCATGTTCCCTGACCTCCCCATGCTGACCACCGGCGGTGCTTTTCTCCATCCTACATTGCCAGTCACTCCCTATCCTAATTCAGACCCTCCGATTCACACCACCCCGTGATGTTTTTCTCACTCCTACTAGTGAATGTAATGTAACACACACCCATACAATGCGCACCACCCCGTGATGTTTTTCTCACTCCTACTAGTGAATCTAATGTAACACACACCCATAAAATGCGCACCACCCCGCGATGTTTTTCAGAAACGTATCCTAAATTGCCACTGCATGTTCCCTTACCTCCCCATGCTGACCACCCCTCGGTGCTTTTCTCCATCCTACATTGCAAATCACTGCCTATCCTAATTCCGACCCTCCGATTCACACCACCTCGTGATGTTTTTCTCACTCCTAGTAGTGAATGTAATGTAACACACACCCATACAATGCGCACCACCCCGCGATGTTTTTCAGAAACGTATCCTAAATTGCCACTGCATGTTCCCTTACCTCCCCATGCTGACCACCCCGCGGTGCTTTTCTCCATCCTACATTGCCAATCACTGCATATCCTAATTCAGACACTCCGATTCACACCACCCCGTGATGTTTTTCTCACTCCTACTAGTGAATGTAATGCAACACACACCCATACAATGCGCACCACGCGGTGATGTTTTTCTCACTCCTACTAGTGAATGTAATGTAAGACACACCCATACAATGCGCACCTCCCCATGATGTTTTTCTCATTTCTACTAGTGAATGTAATGTAACACACACCCATACAATGCGCACCACCCCGTGATGTTTTTCTCATTCCTATTAGAGAATGTAATGTAACACACACCCATACAATGCGCACCACTCCGTGATGTTTTTCTCACTCCTACTAGTGAATGTAATGTAACACACACCCATACAATGCGGACCACCCCGTGATGTTTTTCTCACTCCTACTAGTGATTCTAATGTAACACACACTCATACAATGCGCACCACCCCGCGATGTTTTTCAGAAACCTATCCTACATTGCCACTGCATGTTCCCTGACCTCCCCATGCTGACCACACCGCGGTGCTTTTCTCCATCCTACATTGCCACTCACTGCCTATCCTAATTCAGACCCTCCAATTCACACCACCCCGTGATGTTTTTCTCACTCCTAGTAGTGAATGTAATGTAACACACACCCATAAAATGCGCACCACCCCGCGATGTTTTTCTCACTCCTACTAGTGAATGTAATGTAACACACACCCATACAATGCGCACCACCCCGTGATGTTTTTCTCACTCCTACTAGTGAATGTAATGTAACACACACCCATACAATGCGCACCAGCCCGTGATGTTTTCTCACTCCTACTAGTGAATGTAATGTAACACACACCCATACAATGCGCACCACCCGTGATGTTTTTCTCAATCCTATTAGTGAATGTAATGTAACACACACCCATACAATGCGCACCACCCCGTGAGGTTTTTCTCACTCCTACTAGTGAATCTAATGTAACACACACCCATACAATGCGCACCACCCCGCGATGTTTTTCAGAAACCTATCCTACATTGCCACTGCATGTTCCCTGACCTCCCCATGCTGACCACACCGCGGTGCTTTTCTCCATCCTACATTGCCACTCACTGCCTATCCTAATTCAGACCCTCCGATTCACACCACCCCGTGATGTTTTTCTCACTCCTACTAGTGAATGTAATGTAACACACACCCATACAATGCGCACCACCCCGTGATGTTTTTCTCACTCCTACTAGTGAATCTAATGTAACACACACCCATAAATGCGCACCACCCCGCGATGTTTTTCAGAAACGTATCCTAAATTGCCACTGCATGTTCCCTTACCTCCCCATGCTGACCACCCCGCGGTGCTTTTCTCCATCCTACATTGCCAATCACTGCCTATCCTAATTCCGACCCTCCGATTCACACCACCCCGTGATGTTTTTCTCACTCCTACTAGTGAATCTAATGTAACACACACCCATACAATGCGCACCACCCCGCCTTTTTTTCAGAAACGTATCCTAAATTGCCACTGCATGTTCCCTGACCTCCCCATGCTGACCACCCGCGGTGCTTTTCTCCTCCTACATTGCCAATCACTGCCTATCCTAATTCAGACCCTCCGATTCACACCACCCCGTGATGTTTTTCTCACTCCTACTAGTGAATGTAATGTAACACACACCCATACAATGCGCACCAGCCCGTGATGTTTTACTCACTCCTACTAGTGAATGTAATGTAACACACACCCACAATGCGCACCACCCCGTGATGTTTTTCTCAATCCTATTAGTGAATGTAATGTAACACACACCCATACAATGCGCACCACCCCGTGATGTTTTTCTCACTCCTACTAGTGAATCTAATGTAACACACACCCATACAATGCGCACCACCCCGCGATGTTTTTCAGAAACCTATCCTACATTGCCACTGCATGTTCCCTGACCTCCCCATGCTGACCACCCCGCGGTGCTTTTCTCCATCCTACATTGCCACTCACAGCCTATGCTAATTCAGACCCTCCGATTCACACCACCCCGTGATGTTTTTCTCACTCCTACTAGTGAATCTAATGTAACACACACCCATACAATGCGCACCACCCCGCGATGTTTTTCAGAAACGTATCCTAAATTGCCACTGCATGTTCCCTGACCTCCCCATGCTGACCACCCGCGGTGCTTTTCTCCCTCCTACATTGCCAATCACTGCCTATCCTAATTCAGACCCTCCGATTCACACCACCCCGTGATGTTTTTCTCACTCCTACTAGTGAATGTAATGTAACACAAACCACTACAATGCGCACCACCCCGTGATGTTTTTCTCACTCCTACTAGTGAATGTAATGTAACACACACCCAAACAATGCGCACCACCACGTGATGTTTTTCTCACTCCTACTAGTGAATGTAATGTAACACACACCCATACAATGCGCACCACCCCGTGATGTTTTTCTCACTC